>NC_056728.1:1733063787-1733088787 GCF_019279795.1 Protopterus annectens
GGGATTTCTTTAGGTGCAGAATGTCCAACAGCTCTGGGTTTGACATAGCTTTATACATTAGGCAAAGATCACCTCGGAGTAGGCAATATGCTACGGAGTAAAGCTGGAGTTTGAGGCTGTCAGTGTAGGGCGTCTGTTTGAAGCCAGTAATCCTCTTTATGAGGTACTTCTGTGGCCTTTCCAGCTGTTGAAGATGTCTTGTAAGGTGCATTCCAAAAGGGGCATTGTAATCTATAATGGGTCTAATGAGTGTTGAGTAGAGGGGAACAATGACCTCTTTTCCCGGATGAGAACCCTTTTGTGATGAGGTGTGCCATGTAGAAAGATTTCATGACTACTGTGGCAATGTGATTATCGAAGGAGAGACTACTGTCCACCTGGGTCCCAATGTCTCTTATCACACATTCGACATTAAGTAGACTTGCTGCCTATGTGGTAGTTCATGGGTACAGAGTTTTTACCAAAGGGGATGACAATGCACTTTTTGGCATTAAACTTGAGGCCACGGCTCTGACACCAGGCATCTGTCTCAGTGAGGCCCTTCTGTAGGATGCCCACATTATTTGGGGACTTGACCATGGCTCCTAATTTGCAGTCTTCTGTGAACTTTGTTAGCCAAAGGCCTTCTGTGTTAGCCTGTACTTCAGAGAAATAGATACTAAACAGGAGAGGTCTCTGGACTGAACCCTGTGGTACTCCACTTGTCACTGGTTTGAAGTCAGATTTGGAGTCTGCAACCTTTACATTGTGTGTTCTGTCAGTGAACCAGTTAGCAACCCATATTGTGATGTAAGGATTTATACCTAGTTTAGTGAGTTTATCTATAATTCCAGAATGGGGGATGGTGTCAAAAGCCTTTGTGAGGTCAAGAGGCTGTGTGAGCCACCTTACCATTGTCTACAGCTTTGGTGACTGCCTCAAAGAAGTCAGTCAGGTTCAGAAGGCATGATCTGCCTTTCACAAACCTGCACTGGGTGGGGTCCAGAGACTGGAGGTTACCATTGTCTTTGTTTATGAGTTCCTGATGATACGTTACATGGCCTTACAGACCAGGCTCATTAGGCTAATAGGGCAATAGTTCCTCAGATCACTGGTGGCTCCCCCTTTGTGGAGTGGGATACTGTTGCTGTGCACCATTCAATGGGCATAAAACGTGATGTGAGGCTATGATTGAACATGGTGCTTAGGTGGGGAGCCAGTTTGTTATGAAGTTCATGTAAAACGCAGCCTGGGATGTTGTCCAGTCCCATGGATGTTGTGCTTTTGGCTTTAGAGAGTACAGCTTTTATCTGTGTAGTTGTGATTCTTCCTGTATAGATATGGGCCCTTTAGAGGGTAAGATGGGGTAACATTAGCACTGAACCTATCTGCCAGGATGTTGGCAATATCATTTGGTTCTATAATTTTCATGCCATTGTGCTGTAACTCAGAGCAGATCTTGGTGTTGCCATTGAGATTGCTGACATAGCTATAGAATGCTTTGTGGTTGTCCTTAGAATCAATGGTGATTTTGTTATCGTAGCTAGCTTTGGAGGATCTTATAAGGGATCTTAGCTTCTTACTGAGGCTGACCAGGGAGCTCCCCCACTCATGAGATTTTACTCTCTTTCACAACAGTTTCTTCTATCTGTTGTAGAGTTTGCTTATGACAGGGGACCATCAGATTGGCTTCCTTTTTTGGAGGATAGCATCTTGGTTCTGTTTGGGATAGCATGATCCATGTACTCATGTAAGTGCTTAGAGTGCATTTGTGTAAGATTCAGCAGTCGTAACTCTATTGTCCATCTGCATGGGTATCATGAAGTTCGCCACTTCTGTCTTAAGCATGAAATTTTTTACCATGGTTTCCTTAATGGAGGGTGGGAGTGGGATGTGGATATCTAGGGTGATTAGCTTATGGTTGGATCTGACCAACAAGGAGTTGACTTTAGGTGTGGAACACTGGTCAGTCATGTTGATAATGACTAGGTCTAGGATATTGTTGCCCCTGTTGGGGGTGTGGATAAGTTGATCCAGGGCATTGGAATTTATGAACTCCAGAAAGTGTTGAGTGCAGGAGTTGGTACATGAGTAGTTTTCCCAGTTAATGGTGGGGTAGTTGAAATCGCCCATTATTAGGGTGTTTGGTTGAAACCTAATATTTTCCACTATATCAAGAAAAGAGTAGAAATCTTGGTGCATGGTGGGGGATCTGTAGCAAGCTACAATTTGGATTGCAGTTTTGCCCAGAGTTAGTTGAACTTGGATAACCTCGGATGCATTATGCTGAGCAACTAGCCTGTAGGTGTGGATACCCTTAATGAATATAGACACACCTCCGCCTTTGGTGTTCTGGTCCAGGTTAGATGGCTGAAAAGTGTGGTATGAGTTATAGCTTGGTAATGCAGGGGTGCACTCTGGAGCCTTGAACCAGGTCTCAGTCACTGCACAGATATCGATGTTCTCCATTTTAAGGAGTGCAACGAGGGAGTGCATTTTGAGATTTAGACTTCTAGCATCGAGTAGCATTACCCTCAGTTTTTGCTTGCCTGTTCCTGTTATGGTGGTGAAGTTATCATTTGAACCTTGCCTAAAAAAGGCACTATAGGGGTGGCAGGAGCCCTAGCCAGTATCCGGAATCCCTGGGGTGACAGGTGCAAGCCATCTCTGGCAAAGCATCGTGGTCTGCCGACCATGTCATCCCAAGCAGACGGATACCGGAGGGTGGCCTAATGGTTAAGGTGTTTGCCTTACAAACACAAGGTGCAGGGTTTGAGTCGCACAAGGGATAATTGGTTAGGTTTAAAATGGCTCGCAAGGGCAGTTAGCTTAGTACTAACCTATGACTTCCCTTGGGCCGATAGCCTAGTACCTACTATGAACCTATAAATACACCCCAAGGATCACTTCTGTGTCTCTACTCGACAGTGGCACAGGAAAATAACTTTCTTGGGTGGCGTAAGCCAGGGAACCTTGTTGGCTAGGATTACATAGGCCCTTGGGCTGATCGCCTAGTACCTACCTATGAACCTATGAACCTTAGAATGACACCAGAAGCTTAGCCAATTGTTGACGTCAATCATTTTGTCTTTGTACTGAGGTATCATTCTGGGTGATGGCAGGATGCTACTTAGGGCTAGGGTAATACCTGCCTGGGCTACAAGATCGGAGAGCTCTTCCATGTCTCTCTTCATGTAGTCCAGGGAGGCATGTCTCAGGTCGTTCACACCAACATGGACAGTGACAGTCATATTTGTACTTGTTATGGAATGACCTGACTGTGTGGGTTATGTGGTGGATCCTGGCACCCAACACTGACAGTAACCTTCTCCTTGTTCAGCCTGGTGAGTGGGACATCAGTATGCCTGACTATAGAGTCACCTATGACTAGTATCTTGGGTACGTTTTGCCTTATGGGCTGTGGTTGAGTGTCATCCTGAGTCTGTGGGCTATGTGTCATTTGGGTTGTGTTGGGGGGTGGAGGCTGATTGCATTTCTGCTTTGGAGGTCTGTGTTGCTTGAGAAGATTATTGAGAGCCTCCACAAATGTTTTTGTGTTTTTGTGTTTCTATGTGTGGATTTTGGTGGTGTAGGTTTAGTGCAACTATGTGATGAGTGCGGTGTGGTGCAAGTGTTTACCTTCTCCCCTTGACTGTTACGTTCAGTCTTGGATGGAGAGAGCTTTACCTCCAGTTTGGCTAGATAAGTGCATCTCTTCCAGGTTGTAGTGTTGGGTGGTACAAGGAGAGGGTTGTCTGTGTACATGAGGCAATTGCTACATTGCCCCAGGATGCCCAGATTCATCAGATAGACAGGAGAGAACATTGGGAGCTGACCCTTGGACATGCCTGAATAAAAAACTATTTTCCTCTAGACAAGTGAGGAAAGTGAGTACAAGAACTGTTTTTCTCTAAGCTAGTGAGGAAAGTAAGCACAAAAACTGTTTTCCTCTAGGTAATGAGGACGGTTAAGTGTTATAGTAATTTGTAGCTTATTTAGTGCTTTCAACAAGTTCTTAACGTGCTGAGCATGAATAAGCAAATTGAAGTACTAAAACCAAAAATCTGTATCAGAACTAGACTAGTTACAGGAAAGAAACAAAGTGCAAATGCGGTTTTAAATCAGAAAGTTGAGAGAGATGGAAAAATTACCCAAACAGCCAATAACTGCAATTTCTGAGCCAGAACCACTCATGTGGTAGATAGGTTACCTAGTGCTTACTACTCCCACTGATAAGCTAGAAGGCTTCCCTCCAACACAGAAAGGCTTTTGGGGCTGAGGAACTTACAAACAGTCCTGGATACAGCAAATCTGTATCTGGACTAGACTAGTTACAGGAAAGGCAACAAACAAATGTAATTTTTTTTTTGTTACAGTTAAGCAGAACACAGGGAGATTCTAGCAATTTTTTTTTTTTTTTGTAAATGAAAGGGAGAAAGAAGCAGAAGGTTAGGAAATTAAGTGGGTTGGTCTTCTCAAATGTTCTCTTTGTATTAGTAGAATGAGCTAATGACACTAGACTGACAGGAGTGTCCCAGATCAAATTTACATTAGGGGTGGGCAACTGCAAAGCCACCAACTATAAGAAGAATACACCAACAGGGAGGGAGGGTGGAGAACAGATCACAAAATTCAATGAAAGAAATAACAGAATTGCAGACAGGCCACTATATTCACAGAACAAATAAATATAAAAATAAAATGCAATACTCTCATTAACACTACATGTTTGTACTTATCCCAGCTTGTAATGCTGTTGATTGTAGGTATAAAGCAACCAACCAAACAGCTATTGCTGAAATGATTTCAAAGATATATAACTAACAATCAGCCAATTACACATGCAGCAGCCCAGCACACTAATATAATCTATGCAAACACCCTACAGACTGTTTTTTCCAACAAACTCTACACCACCGGTGTACACAGATGGGGGATTTTTAAATGGCAAAAATAACTAAAAATGTTAAAGGCTGCTGCTGATTTACTCCATGAATATGTTCTAGAGACTGAGGGTGATGAGAAGGAGAATGCTGACAACAGACCCACAGTAAGGAGGAGGAGAAGTGTGTACAGACCCAGGGTAACCTACCAGGGTCTACATGAGCTTGAGATGGTGGAGCACTATAGGGTGGACAGGGACAATCTCAGCAAATAATTGAGCTGTGCCGGCCATGCCTCACACACAGAACTAACAGAGGGGAATCCATCCCAGTGGATACCAAGGTATGTATAGGCTTATGAATACTAGTCACAGGTACCTTCCAAAGACCAACTGGGGCTATCATGGGGGTCTTACAGGTATCGGCATCCAGGGTACTCCACCAGTTCCTGGATGCCATGACACAACATGCCAATGAGCACATATATTTCCCCACTGCCCGAGAGGTGCTGACCACATGTATGCGTCTCTTCCACCATATAGCAGAATACCCTGAAGCAGTTGGTGCTATAGACTGCACACACATCCACAACAAAGCACCACCCAGTGAGCGGGGCAGGGTCTACATAAATGGCAAGGGCTTCCCCTGCATCAACTGCCAGATCGTGTGCTATACTCAGGGCATTATCATGAATGTGTGTGCTGGCAGCCATCGAAGCTATCATGACTCACACATCTGGCATTACTCACAGCTGTATCAGGCGTTTGCCAGTGGGGACATCCCATACAGCCATCTAGTGGGGAATGCTGGCTATGCACTAGAGCCGTAGATGATGACACCCATCAGAAATGCACACACACACCAGAACAAGAACACCATAATGCGGCACATGCACAAACCAGGATCATTCTAGAGCATGTGTTTGGGATGCTGAAGTCACAGTTCCACTGCCTTGACATATCTGGTGGAGCCTTGCAGTACTCTCCAGCTACATGTACACAAATGTTAATAGTATGTGCTATGCTGCACAATATGATCCCATGGAAACAGCTGCAGCAGGAACAGTGCAGGGCAGGGCCACGCAGTCCCCCCACCAATGCCAAGGCCAGCACAGGCACAGAGGGACTCAGAGGAAGAACATCCTGAGCCTGCACCTGTAGGCAGAAGGAGGCATGCACAGTATGCCCAGGCCTTGACAAAAAGGCAACACATAGCACACACATTGACACTGTAGGGACCCAGGGACTGATACCTCTCTCTGACTCACACAGACAGTAAAAGGGATGCCAAACATGACACTACCTGAACTTTACCATGTACAGGGAGTGTACTACGTGCATCCAACATAGTCAGCCCTCCAGTACCATCCCCAATACTGGCCCAGCAACAAGGTAAGTCACTTTTCCTATCAATTACTAAATGGAGTAGTATGTTCTCATACTTGTATGTATGATATGGATGCAAACATGCAAGGGAATTGGTTGGCTAAATGGGATAGCAGCAGACAGCTATATGGGTCAGCAGGAAATTCATAACAAATACTGGTGTCAACATACTAAGCAGCACTACACAAAGTGACATTCCCCACTGCAGTACATGTGATGGCCCAAAGAACTGTGGATGTTAATAGGTCACACACATGGATGTCAATGAGGGTCACATATCCACCACCAGCCTCACCCAGCAGGACAGGTATAGATGGCCATGAAGAAAGGCTGGGCTAAGGCCCCCAAATGATGGCAATGGTGAACAGCCCCCCACCAGACCTATGCAGACATACTACAACAGGTCTGTCAGTTGCATTCCAGTTCTGGAGGGTAAGAAGCCTGAAACTGAAATATATGCTATTTAGATCTAACATGTGTACTCTACTGATATGCCTCCTGTCTGGATGATAGGTCACAATACAATATGAAATGGAAGCCAAAAGAGTAACCAAAATACTAGTACAGTAATTTTAAATGTTAAAGTCAGCAGGTGTGCACCCGCCTCCCAAAATCCAATGTAGAAATGCAGTAACAGATGGCCTGCAGCACTCTCAAATGACCTACAGTCTTCTGGCAAAGGCCCATGCCTCGCCCATAGTGCTAATGTATGGAATATCAGAGAGTGCCATCTAACAACCTAGCAGTAAACAGAAATCAAATGCAAGGCCACGTTGACAAATGACAGTAGCATGCCTCCCCATGTCCTACTGCAAGGACTGTGGATCAGGCCATAAATACTACTGGGACAAAGGTCCAACTATAGGGATACCTCTGAGATATTGCTTACATAATGTTAGGTGGAGGAGATAATAACAGAGGGGGGGGTGTAAAAGCATGGATGTCATGGAGTGTGTGAAGTCTGAAACTCTAATGTCTGCCCATACTACTCCCGACTGCAAACCCTAAATGAATAGCTACAAAACCACTTGTAAATCACAATGTGAAAGAAAACTGACCAGATATATGAGTCCTGCCTCTGGATAACCTGGGTGTATCTGTACAGCTGAGAGGTATGGCCCCAGCAGGATATGGCCATTCCTTGAAGTTGAGAAAAGCACAATGAGGGGAACCCCAGCCAGCATACTAACAAGGTGCTGCACCATTTACACAGAACCAACAGTCTATTGTCTGTAGCTACCCCTCCACAATGGCAGGTTTGTGCCAGAATGTGTAGTCTATATGAATCAGAATATTGGTCTCATTCCTCTCACATTTCCCGGTAAATAACTGTGAGCAAAGAATGATAACTGTCAGTAGTTGATGACATGACACATGACAGCATAAAAAAGTACATCTGTCAGAATATCTATGCTACTACCAAACATGTCACAGAAGCAGCAAAGGCAGCAATAGTTACAGTATCACCTGGATGTTAACCCCATTGTGTCTTCATATTGGCAACCTATCTACAGATATCCTGCAGAAACAGTTTATTAGGCATAGCTGTAGCACACAAAACCCTGAACTGGAGTCCAACCCTCCCTGGAATGGATGCACACACTCAATATAGAAGGCCATACTGGGCATGCTCCTACACGTAGAGAAATGAAGCCCATGTCTTACAACACAGTGGACTACAGTTATCGGTTATTCACAGCTGTCTGTGCACACACACCAAATTGTACACCATTGATACTTCACACACACACACACACACATATATTGGGTAGGAATACACGCACATATCCAAGGCCAACATAATATATGTCAAACATACACACACAGAGATGTAGGGAAGAGAAAGACAGACAGCAAAAGAGAGAATCCCATTATGAGGCCTGTCCCACCAACTACACATCCCATTGGCCTATATCACATGCTGTGCTGATGTCATTCACTGTAACAATACCTTTGGTTAGCCCTCAGTCCTATAGTGTCAGTGGTGCTTGTGATAACTGTGTAACACTACAGTACAAAGAGGTATCTGCCTAGCAGTTGTAATCTCAGTCCTGTCAAATGTAAAGTTGTGTGTAAGTGTGCGTGTTTCTAGATGAATGTGGTTGAGGCATTACAAAATCTCCTGTACCCCTCCTTTAGCACTGCTGCTGATGTGACTCATCTTCGAAGATACCTTTGGACATCTCTCCAACATATAAGCTCTGTGGTGCATGCAATAACTGCAAAATACTGTAGTATAGCAAACTAGTTAGGTAGAAGTTTCAGTCCTGATCATGGCAACTGTATAAATGTGAGTGTTTGTATGAGAGAGTGTGTGTATACTTGTAGAGACCTAATTTTGTGGTCATTCAGACTTACAACACTTCCTTTACCCCTACTTTAGCACTGCTGCTGGTGTCATTCACCTTCAAAGATACCTTTGGACAGCTCTCCAATGTATAAGCTCTGTGGGGCATGCAATAACAGCATAATACTATAGTGTAGCAAACTAATTAGGTAGGAGTTTCAATCCTGATTCTGGCAACTGTGTAAAAGTGAGTGTGTGCATCTTTGTAGAGACCTGATTTTGTGGTCATTCACACTTACAACACTTCTCTTACCCCTCCTTTAGCACTGCTGCTGATGTGACTAATCTTCAAAGATAGCTTTGGACAGCACTCCAACATGTAAGCTCTGTGGTGCATGCGATAACTGTGTAATACTATAATATAGCAAACTAGTTAGGTAGGAGTTCCACTCCTGACCCTAGCAACTGTGTAAATGTAAGTGTTTGTATGAGAAAGTGTGTCTTATCATTGTAGAGACCTAATTTTGTGGTGATTCAGACTTACAACACTTCCATTACCCTTCTTTTAGCACTGCTGCTGATGTGAGTCACTTTCAAAGATACCTTTGCACAGCTCTTCAACATAAAAGCTCCATGGCCCATGCAATAAATACAAAACAATGCAGTAGCAATAACTGCATAGGTATGGGTTTGAATCTCATCCCTAGCAAGTGTTTATGTGTGTACATATGTATGTTTGCACCCAAAAGATTTTGGCCCCTTTTACACCCAGTACACATCTCACTGCCTGACTTTAGCAGTCCTGTAGATATCATCCACCTTAGAAGTACCTGTTGCCAACCCTAAGCCATGTACGGTCAGTGGCTCATGTGGTAAAGGAGTAACATAATGGTCCAAAAAGATAGTTAGATAGAGATTTGAACCTCACCCTGGTAAATGTGTGTGTAGGGTACAATATTTTATGGAATATCTCACCCACTACATCACCCAATGCCAGTATTTACAAGGGCTGGTGATGCTCCTCACCTTGGAAGTACTTTGGGACAACATCACTCATAAGCTCTGTGGAGCATGCGATAAATGCGGTACACTGTAGTAGCGATACATAGCTAGGTAGGAGTTTGAAACTCAGTACGGGCAAATGTGTTTGTGTGGGGGGGGTGTTTGTGTGTGTCTGTCATCAGTATCCCGTGTAGGTGGTGGTGTCATTGTGTAATAACAGGATCCATTGGGGGGCAGGTTTTGCTAAATTATTATATTGAGGGGCTAGTATATGTCACAATGTCCACATTACAAGGCCAAAAGTTGTCAAACACCACGGAGGTTGGTGTACACTATCCACAGCCCTAAATGTGAGAGTATGGATTAGTGAACAATATAGGCAACCCTTCTATTACTCAGAGACCACTCTCCACCCATGTATCATACACACACATATTTAGCTAGACAATAACCACTGTATTGGTAATACCCCTGCATATTGCCTCACAGATAGTACCCATGGTGTGATTGCAGTGGACTACATGCCTGTTGACCACAACAGTGCCACTGACATCAGAAAGTACTTTAATGTGTTACATCTCCTGATTGAGTGTGTGTTATCCAGCAAAGTAAAAGGACATGGCACCCTGTTCCATCCCCTCAGTAGCCTATCCCCTCAGTAGCCCAATCAATGTGTACAGTGGCCCTTTTGCCATGTTCCACACTGGACACCTGCAACAAGTGTAGAGTCTGCAAACATACCCCACAAAGGGAATACCATGCCTTATACATATGCCCTGTATGGACAGACACAACTAGCTCCACTGAATACCCATATCATACTGTCAATGTAGATGCAATCACCACCTCAGTTACATAGCCAAGTCTCACCAAATGAGGTCAGGAATGTTACATCAAAAGATACCAATCTGTCCACGCAACATGCCCCGGAGACCTAAAGCACACTTCCACATGTCAAAGAACATGCATGTGGGACATGTGCACAACCCACTGTCCATGTTATGGAATATAGATCACATACATGGGAAGCAGTGCACATCACTGGCCACCCACAATAGAAACCTGGATAAGTGGATGGGGAATACAATACCCACCCATGGGGACCACTCCAGTGACTATACTCCTAAGCCACACTGGGGACTATTGTCATGTGGCTTGATGCCAAGGTTTTTCCTTGGCCTAGCCATGTAGAGCCTTCAGACCCATTCACCTACTACACACCTATGAAGCAATGAACCTATGGATCTCAGTACTGGCAAGTGTGTGTGTGTTTGTGTGTATGTGTATGTGTGCGTGTGTGCGTGTGTGTGTGTGTGTGTGTGTGTATAGTAACCCCAGTGTGTTTGGCTAATCAATATCCCCTGTGACTGTGGTTATTAGCAATCGGAGGTGTGTCCAAACCAGAACATGTACCATTCACCATTCTACAACAGATGTTGTGCATCAACATGTACCTATGTTCAGCCTTCAGCCCTATAATCTGTGAGGCATATGTAATCACTGTGTTACAGACCAGGAATTACACTGCATATAGTCTACCCTGCACATGATATGGTGGATGTGTCACCACACTGCCATCCCCTGTGGCCTTGGTGCAGTGCCCATCCTGGTGAAACACAGATGCCTAGAATGGATGTGGGATACAGCATGTGAGTACACATTCACTCAGCACTTCACTTGTGTGGGGAGAGAGGGGTAAAGCTGGCACTGAATGTGTTGCCAAGACTGTGGCCAGTATCTGTTGTCTCAGGATAGGTATTAGCTTTGTGCATTAACTCGCAGCACTTGTGTTTAATGCTGTGGAGGTTGTTGATGTAACTATTAATGCTGTTGTGACTGTTGTCAGTGTCTGCAGTATCTCTGCATCCATAGATGCCTTTTGGGGACTCCATGAGGGATCCAAAGTTGTGTTTGAGGCTAATAAGGGAGTTCAATAGTCATGGGACACTACTTTTCCCTGCAACAGTGTCATCCTTCTGATATACACTTCAGTAATGCAAGGGACCATCGCATTGTCTCCCAGTGTTTGGAGGACAGTGTCTGGGTTCTGTTGGCTCTGGCTAGTATCATGCATTCATGTACCTGTTTGTACAGTGCCCATGTGTATGATTCCACAGTCATGCAGCTACATCTGACTGCCATGGGTGCAGTGAAGACATCCACCCCCATTTTCATGGATGCAAAGTCAGCTTTGGAGAGTGTTTTCCAGGTGGTTATCTTTGTGGTGGGTGTGGCTGACATGTTGAGTTCCAAGTTGATTATAGCCTGTGTGAATCTCATCATGCAGGGATTGACATCTGGGGATGAGCAATTGTCCCATATTTAAGTGGTCAACATAGGTCAAGGTTGTTGCATCCTCTACCGGGGGTCAGAATGAGCTGGTCTAGGGCAATGAAAATGATGAATCCTAGAAGTGTTGGGCCTCTGTACTGGTGATTGCCTACATTCCCCAGGTGATGAAGGGGTAGTTGAAGACTCGTATTATGTCAATATTGCATTGGACCATCAGAAATGGCAGGGTGTTGAGGAATGTGCATTAACAGTCTAGAGACATAGATGTGGACCCATAAGATGTGGACCCATAGCAGGCTATCATCTGGATAGCAGCATTACCCAAAGGCAATTGTACCTGAAGTATCCTCCAATGCATTATGATGGGATGCTAGTCTGGTGGTGTTCCTATCCATAATGAATAGGGAGACAACACCACCTGTGAAGGTGTGGTGTGGTCCATGTTTGGGGTCTGATAGCTGTAGAATGTGTCATAGCCTGATACTGCAGGTCTACTGTCTGCTGCTGAGAACCATCTCTCCATTACAGCAGACATGTGTCCTCCACTCCAACAACTGCTATGAGTGACTGCATCCTGACAGTTAGATGTCCACTGTTGAGCAGCATGACCCTAATATTGCATACATATGTAGCTGTTATGATGGTAATAACATTAGGAACACTGCCTAATAAGTCACCATAGGGGTGGCAAGACATGTAGCCAGTACCTGTCAACTCAGCAGTGACAGATATAGGAGGTCCATGGCAAGTCATTGGGTTCTGGCAATCTGGCCATCCCAGGCAGAGAGGTCCTGGATCACCTTAGAATGACACATAACACATAAGTCAATGTTACACTCAACCATCTGTTGATAGTACCGCAGCATCATTCTGGGTGACAGCGGTGTACTGCCCAGGGCTACTGTCACACCTGCCTGAACCACATAATCAGAGAGTTCAACCATGTCTCCTGTTATGTAGTCCAGGGAGGTATGTCCCAATTCATTCACACCCACATGGATATGGAGTGATACTTGTAGTTGTTGTGGAGTGACATTACTGGCAGTGTCATCTGTTAGATGCTGGCATGTGATTGATATTTGGCTGTTACCTGCTCCATATTCAACCTGTGAGTGGGATGGGTGTGCCTATACTGAGTTACCCATAATGTATTGTGCAAAGTGGTTAGCCTTAGGGGCTTAGGTTGGGGGCACGCTGTGTTTAAATATGTGTTCCTTGGCATGTGCCATGTCGCAGTGTCTGAGTGGGTGTCTGCCTTGCTGGTCTGTGCTGTTTGGGTAGATGTCCATTGAGTGACTCTGGGAAGGTGGGTGTGTGACTTTTCACTGTATGTCATGGCTGTTAAAGTGGGTGTCATGGTGAGCTACATGCTCCACATAGTGTGGTGCAGGTGTTGATCTTATCCTCTTGACCTGCTAGTCCATTTTTTGCTGGAGAGTGCATATGACCACATTGGGTGCTATATGGTTAACCCTCACAGGTCTGAGTGTTTGGAGTTTAGAGGGGAGGGTTGTCTGTGTACATGTGGCATTTGCAACAGTGCTCCAGAATGGACATGTGCACCAGGTCAGTGGGTGAAAGCACAGATAACCACCCTTCAATCATGCCAGGAGAGGTGGACATAACTAGTAAGTACTGGAGCGACATCTGTGATGAACAAGTACTGCTGATGGCTCACAGGTGTGCCACACTTCATGATACAATAACCTGGTGAAGTGCCAAGCCATAATGCTAGTTGAAGTGCAAGACAGAAAGAACTAGCATGATGAATGGGTGGAACAGGAGGCAGACTGTCTGCCACCTATAATACTTTACCACAGTTGTGCAGTTATCCTCAGCTTTGGCCATGTAAAATTTGAGTAAGCTCTGTAGTGTGTGTGGTAACTGCGTAACACTATAGTAGACATACCTAGATAGACAGGAGTTCTAATACCAATACTGGCAGGTGCATGTGTGACTCATACCATTTTTGACCTGTGTACTAACCTTTACACTTCCCTTCACTCCAATTTAGTGGACCTGTTGATGTCATCCACCTCAGAAGTACCTTTGGTTGAGTTGGAAATGTATAAGCTCTGTGGCATATCTCATAACTGAGTAGCCCTATAGTAGGAAAACCTAAATAGGCAAGAGTTTGAATTCCAATACTGGCAAATGAGTGTGTGTGTATGAATCATATACTGTCTGGCTCATACCATTTTTGACCTGTGTACTACCCTTTACACTTCCCTTTACTCCAATTTAGTAGACCTGTTGATGTCATCCACATCAGAAGTACCTTTGGTTGAGTTGAGCTTATACCTTTTTGATGTGTATACCATACACAGCTGGTGACCACCTTCCACTGCCATTAATTTATATAGTGTGGTGACAGCATCTGCCTCACATGCATCAGGTTAAACCATTGTACAGTCCTCTGTACAGATGTGTCTGGAATATCCATATATTTGAAACCTATACATGGTCAGATGTAGTCTGTGTGCCTTAACAATGCCCATGCTTGTGATATTATAGCCAAATAGGCCACAGTGAGTGTACTGACACATATGGCAGCATGAGGTATCATACCTGACTGAAACATCATACTGATAGGACGTCTGCCACCCTCACAGCTGGCCTGCCTTGTAGGTGCAATACATGAGTACAGATGCTTGGTTTTACTAGTGAACTGTACCTGTTATGGGTCACATTAAAGGCTGGAAGAGGTGCGGACTGTCATATTGTGGTCCTAATTAGTATGTAACAGGAACACCTTGCATCTTAAGAGGGGTGAGTACGCAATTTATATTCCCTGTATACCAGTAATGTGTCATGCATGACCTTACCTTAGGAGGTTTGTCCAGCACAGTTTGGTGGCCTCTGTCCAGACATATTTATTTATTTATTTACATTTGTTGATTGGGAGTGTCCGACTGGATGTAGGTCTATTTTCAGCAGAGGTCCGGGGAGAAAAGCTCCACAGTTAAAATAAACAGACAGTAGTTACATTGGATTACATAGCGATTAACAATTTAACATAGCAATTACTTACAACATATTTACAGATAAAGAACATAGTACATCAGTAGACAACTAGAATCTTTATCTGTGAAGTACATAACAGACATTAACAAATGTTACAATAAGAAGGTCCTGCTGTATAATAAGTACTAGGCTTATGAGCATCTGAGCTTACTATAATCAAGGTAGTTAGTGGAGTGGAAGGAAATGCAGTTGGATGGGGTGGGTGGTATTAGAGTGGGAGTTGCAAGGGCATAGCCAGCATGTTTTTAGGTATGCTTTCAGTAAAGTTTTGAAGTGGGTGCATGATGGTATGGAGGTAATTGTGGGTGGGAGGGAGTTCCATAATTTGGCTATGGTGCAAGAGAATAGTGCTTCACCAGCAGAGTTATTGACTTTAGTGATCTGCAAGTAATTTTTGTTGCTGGATCTTAGTGGTCTGGTGGTGCAAAAGGGTTGGAGTAGATTCTGGAGGGATGGGACATTTAGTGGATGGTTTACTAGTTTGTGGGCGAGTGAGAGTTGATACCACTGAAGGAGGTGAGGGAGTTCAAGCCAGTCCAGTTCAGCAAGTGAGAGACAGTAGTGACTACGGTAGGATGCCCCTGTGACAAATTTGGCGATTTTGTTGTAGCAGGTCTCAAGCTTGTTTAGTTCGCATTGCCTTAGGTTGGTATATATTGGAGAGTCATAAAGTAGGGTGGAGATAAGGTGGGAATTTGCCAAAATCATTGCTGCTTTGGTGAGAAGTTACTTATTTCTGATGTTCTAACATTTATTCTAATATTCTGACATATTGGCACAGACATGTTGTGAGGTATGCTACAGGAATGTTGACTTCATGTCAGATAGGCCCCAGTGGTGACCAATGTCATGCAATACAGTTAACCCCAGCACAAGTGAACATGCACAACAAGCAATATAAATATTACATAAAGCAATATATCTATTACTGATGGTTGTGTGCATGGTAAATTGCTTGCACATCACATGCCTGGGGTATTGCCAGGCAACATACCCACCAGCTTCAGGCTGCTGTCCCATATGCAGACCAGAGGGTCCTAGGTAGTTGTGAGAGGGGGTTATTGTCAGCAGATGCACATGTGGCCTTGGTATAGGATGAATGCAGCATGTCTGCACATCTACAGTATTAACAGCAATAATATACACTGTCCTGTCCTCACCATAGATGTGCACCTCTCTGCATTAGAAAACCCCATCCACAACTGCAACTGGACCTGGCACATGCATGTAGATACAATACAGGGGTATATATTACATGATCAAAGTTTTACTACTTCGAATCAGTAAACATCGAACTTTACTGATCACAGTAGTAAAACATCGAATCAGTAATAAAATGTTTAATAAAACAAAAAATAAAACAAAAGGGTGTAAGTAGCGGGGGGTGGGGGGGTACAGCCCTCCATGACGGGGGTGCAGGGAAGCTTTCCCCCCTGCTTGCTCCCCTTTGTTTTATTTTTTTGTTTTAAAAAACATTTTATTACTGATTCAATGTTTTACTACTTCGATCAGTAAAGGTCGATGTTTACTGATTTGAAGTAGTAAAACTTTGATCATGTAATATAGACCCCAATACCGATACATGTATGTCTGATACATTAGTGTAGTAATCCCCACTGGGTCCTTTCCTGCACGGTCCTCATCCAGTGTGTGTGTGTTTGTGTGTGTGTGTGTGTGTGTGTGTGTGTGTGTGTGTGTGTGTGTGTGTGTGTGTGTGTGTGTGTGTGTGTGTGCAACCCACCTCCACAATGCTTCCCTCAGTGTCATGGCTTGTGCGTTTGGCATGTGGCCCAAGTGTGGTGAGGAGCTCCTCAGTGGGTATCATTGGGGAATGTATGGCTGGGTTTCCACCTGTGTCTAGCCGGTGTTCCTGTTCCTGTTCCACAGGTCAGTCCTCTCCCGCACATCTCCTGCTCTCCATCCACATGACAGGGCATAATGTCCAATCACATATTGGGTGATGATGTCTGTTTCCCTAACAGAGAATGCTGGTAGGCGAGCACTCTGCAGGTTACCTGGAAGACATATACAAGAAAAAGTCACAGGACCTCATACTTTTGTCAAAATGCAAATCAACAGTGGATATTACTTGCAAATAATCTAGACTACCCCGGAAACCTCTAAGCTATCATGGCTGTAACAGCTTGCATTACACGCCTGTCCCCTGAGCTATCTTATTCCCCCCAATGTTGGACAATTGATTGCATAATCCTCTATCCTCCATTCATTTCTGTGTAGAGGGTTGACAGTGGTAATCTTCCACGTGGATGGTTTGTGTATGGTGGCAGGTCTGTGTTTGACTGTGGTATGTGATGGAGCTCTGAGCAAATGTCTGAGTTCATGTAGGAGGCAGACACTGATGTTATTTTGCTCCATGGAGATATGCTGTTGTTGCCATCAGTAGGCAATATATACATGCTCACCATTGCTATGGGGAGGAGTTTGGTTGATGTGCATATCTCCATGTATGACTGGGGTGGAAAGGGTGGTGATGTTCCCACATAACCTGTGTGATGCAGGTTGCCTATATCCACAACATGTGTGCATGAGGTGTTCTTTACCCCCAGTACTGGGTGAATTGTGTTATTTCATCTGAGACTTACAACATATGTGGAGACATGATTGCAATTGTCCTTGGTGGTGTGGATATGCCCGATTTATAGTCATAGTCAGCCTTACAGGATGTCAGCTGTGAACTTACCTGCTTGCTCAGCTATAGGTGGACTTGCTTCAAAGTTGTTGCCTGCACCTATGTGTCCCTATACAACCAATGTACCAACCTATAATGTGGTTTGTGTATTGCTGCTGTCCACCAGAGAGGGTTACTCTACCTTGGTGGAGGCTGGATATACAGGTCAGGTACTGCTGTGTCCATATAGCTACAGCAGATATAAAGGCTACACACCCCTAGTACACTGCCTGGTATTTGTGCAATTGAAACATAGCACCACAATAACTCATTTCATAACAATTCCCACCTGTAGTGTGACCTATAGCCTGTACAATTCAACCAAAAACATAACAATATGGTCTGTGGAAACATATGGAAATAATACTCAGTACAATAAGCCAGTTGAATGAGTGTGCACACCCTTAAATTGTCTATGAACCTCTTGAGATGGTTACAGCATTAATCTCTCTAGGTCTGGACTCTAACATCATGGCACATCTTCACTTGGCAATAGTTGCTCAGCTTCCTAGAAACACCTTTCATTGTATTGCAATGGAAATGGACACGTTAGGGGTCATATTCAAGATGAGAAACATTATGAAATGATCTTCTGTGGTCTGATTGTCATAGAGCACACAAACCTGGCATTCCAACTGGGGTGTGTACACTTGTGATATCCACTGTATATAGTTGATATAGCTGGTAGTCGAAGGCATGGACAGAGGCTCATAACAGCGGGGGGACACTTCTCTGATTAATACCTCATAATCATGCATACTCCAGTACCCACATCAGTGTCAAGGCAATGCGACCACCAGTTGCTGTACATATACATGCCTGTTGTATGCGCTGACAGTGGTAAAATGCACATGAGAAACATGCACTACCTATGTACCTGACTGCTTGAAACACATGTGATTAGTTTTCTGCCTTCCAGTTGAACATATGTACACATACATGTGCTCAGGGGATACCTGGTATACACTTCTATTGAATGTAAGTATAGCACACTGTATTTACAGTCTTGCTGGTCAATCATACTTCTCAACCTATTACAGTAGTACTTCTGGACAATGGCACACATAAATGGGTGTCAAAAGGGACATCAGTATTGATAATGTATTAATATAGCTACACCATACATTAGTATGTTGATTGCACAGTAGGGTTTGACATCACTGTGATAACCTGGAAGATGCCCAGCAATCATAAGTAGGCTATTATGTTACAATGCCATTGCTTACAGACCTTCCAGCGGTTTGGCTGACATGACACAGGTATATGTGTATGTGACTACAGATAGTCACAAATGTGCTTATTGTCCAGCAGAACACTGCACAGTTGAATGTTATTAAGTCAATATATCACATGCAGTTCAACACATGTCTGCAACAGTACTCTACTAAGCCGCCTATAGGTGTCTTAGCTTTACAAGGCAAACATGTGTCATACTCATAATCACAGGTAACATGGATATAGAAAATATCCAATTAACTGGCCTAGCAGTGGCACAGTCACAACTGTTTGACAGACACCCCTGCAGTTGTCATATATGAGCTGTCCTTTCCCAGGTGAGTCAGGCTCCTGAGCTGTGTTCCCACCTCACAACCTCTCAGAGCATCACATCTGGACAATGCCTAAAATGATGGGGGGATAAATAAGGACAGACTTTAAATATACCTGCTATAAACATAAGAAGTTCATAGAATAATATATTTAGCATTACAGTGAATATTCTTAAGGATGTGGAGTCTTAAACTCAAGTGTCTGTCATTACCTGATGACTTCAATCCCCAGCTATTTGCCAGTAAAGTACAGATCTCAGGAGGAACAGACAAAAATACAGGATGATAAAATGTGGACATTTTGTGAGGATCTGTACAGTTGAGAGGTATGTTTGTGATATCTCCCAATGCAGAGAAGGCCAGATGCTATGGCCATAGCAGCTGTTTAGCAGGACATTAGTACAGCATGTCTTGTTGGGACATATATTCCTCCAAACTATATTTCCCATTATTACAGACCAAGTACTACATTCAATTACTTGCTTACATGTTCCACTTACTTTTCTTCTTTCTTCTCTTTTCCACTTTATGTCTCATTTGTTATTTCTCTCTCTCTCTCTCTCTCTCTCTCTCTCTACTGTGTACTACAGGGATAGAGCTGGTTTGCATAGGTGGCATTATGGCTTTTGTAGGTGATGCTCACAGCCAGGTGATGGCCTGTGCACCTATTGGGGTTCCCCACCTGCTAATTGCATGCAGAGCAGCTGTGTAGCTCTTCCAATAGCCAATGTCATGGCAACACACTCCTATAATTGAGTACTCCATGTGGGCGTTGGCCCTTTCCCTTACTTGTGAGCAAAACATCCTGGAGCTGTCTGGGCTACTACCTCTTACAACAAGACATGTGGAGAAAAGCCAACTAAATGATGGGGAAGGTTCAGGACTTAAGAGCAGAATGTAAGTATTGTTGTTATATGTTTGAAATACTGCTAGTTTAACCAGGTTTGTCTGCACATGCTACTTCTGCATGGGCTTCAGTCTGACAAAGTTCTGTCTCTGAATTGCTTTCAACTGTAGGGCCATCCACATAATTGCCACAGGTTAGCCTGTTATGTATGGGCTGTTCTCCAGACAGGTGTTGTCCATGGGAAATAAGTAGCATAATCTGGTGATTGCATTATGTAGATGGTAACATCCTTTTTTCTGACATTATATCCCTTCAGAAAATAAATGTTACAACAAACCCTGTAACACCAGCAACTTTCTCAGTGTATAACAGCAATATTTCATGTATGGCCATGTATTTGGGCTTCTGTCCACCAATTATGTCAGGCTTGCCCAGATGTCATACTGTAGTAGGTGGAAAGGTATACTGGTCTATCATTATTTACTGCTGTAATTCTTGCTCAGGGGAATGGCTGGGAAACATGTTGAAGTCCGTACATTCAAGAGGTAAGTGTATAAAGAATGCTCTTAGATGGCCTTGTAACATATTTTATGTGAGGGACAATATCACATGTTTTAAAACTAGGCTGTTAGAACATGTCAGACATATTACTGATAAGAAATATGTCAGCCCTATAGCTGTACATTTGAATAAATCACACCATGGGGACAGTAGTGGGTCTCAAGGTACTGTTTCTAAAAACATCTTTTCCTCAGTGTGATGAAACATTCATAAAAGTACAATTGTTATGTACAGCCTTCAATGTATTAATATTTACTGTTTTACTTTATCCTGTAGGGGGTTAAATAATGAGTGTGTTTGGAGGCTGCATATTCAATTATGTAATTAGATGTTAATTGCTTTTTGGGATTAAGGCATGTATTTCTGATGATGTTTACTGCTTGAAGTCTTTGGCCAAGAAATCAAAGTATAATAAACATGTGTGAATTACTAGCAGGATGTATTTTTTTTTGCTATGTTCAGGCATTCTTTTTGTTTTGCTAAGAGATTGTTGTATGTCTGGCCAATGTGTATTGCCTGCCATGATTTTGTAGTAGTGTACTGTTCACTCATTTATTTGGACTGTTGGGGGGGAGGCAGATGTGAGTGTCATGGCTGCTTTTGTATCTGACTGTGCATGCTGACCCAGTTGTGGGTGGTCTATACATATATATATATATATATATATATATATCTATATATATATATATATATATGTATATATATTTATATATATATATATATATATATATATATATCTGTATATGTACATATGTTTTATGTATGTGTATATCTATCTATCTATATATATATATATATATATATATATATATATATATATATATGTGTGTGTGTGTACGTATGTATATATATATATATATATATATATATATATATATATATATATATATATATATATATATATATATATATATATATATATATATATATATATATATATATATATATAGGTACAGTATGTAATCCTGAAATACTGAAATCCCGAATTTCAGTATTTTGAAATTACATAGCCGAAAACACTAAATCCTGAAACCCCATAACCACAAACTTTAAAATCCCAAACGTACACTACACATACAGCACACATGCACATACACACAACTTCCCCCCCACAATCAAACATATAATCCTACACTACAGATAAGCCCACACACCCCCCTCCCACTTAAATATTGTAACTCCAAGATCACACAGACACATAAAGAAAACTCACATCCACACATTTTACAGTCTCTCACACACACACATATCATTCCAACACACACTGACACACACTAAAGCCCCTAACCAGCACACTTGCACATACATACTTACCTAAACTTCCACCCATCCATTCACACACCGAACCATGAGAAGCGCTAATTCAACATCTCCAACCTTTGTGATTTTGAATTTCGTGCTTCTGAGGTTTCAGAATTTAGTATTTTCGGCTAAGTAATTTCAAAATACTGAAATTCGGGATTTCAGTATTTTGGGATTACATAGCTGACCCATATATATGTATATATATATATATATATATATATATATATATATATATATATATATATATATATACATGTGTATATATAAGTATGTAATATAATATATATTTATATATATATATATATATATATATATGTATATGTGTGTGTGTGTGTGTGTGTGTGTGTGTGTGTGTGTGTGTGTGTGTGTGTGCATGTGTGTATACACACACACATATATATATATATATATATATATATATATATGTGTGTGTGTGTGTGTGTGTGTGTGTGTGTGTGTGCACACCTCAGTATTTATTGTTAAGATATCTATATATTGTTGAACACTTATATGGATCTTCCTACATATCTCACTCTCTCTCTTTCTATGTACATTTCTATTCATATATATATATATATATATATATATATATATATATATATATATACATACCAATCCTTCCTAATTGCACACTTGTCTCTTCCCTATTGTAAACTGGCTGTAAAAAAGGGTATATTTGAGAAAACATCCTCAAACAATACAGCTGAGGTGGCTTACTGCTGAATTGCATAGGCTATGGTGTGCAAGTTCCTGGATTCAAGACCTGCAAGCGCTATTCATTTTGTTGCTAGGCAGGACAAGGACTGTTGGATACAGAGTAGTTGAAGCAGTTTTGAGCAGCTTTGAGTGGGTTTTCATGGGTTTACTTGATGGGTAAGTGGTGCTAACATATGGTTAAATGAATAGGTGTTTACACCGTGGAAGCTTCGCTTACCAGTGCGCAAATCTGCTTAGCATTTACATTTAAGCAGTGTTTACATCTGCTAAGCATAACTTAGTCCTGGTAACCAGGGATCACATTCCAGTCTAATAAAATGGCAGGGTAATGAATAAGTGTATTTAATTCCTTGTACATAATATGCTTCTATGTGCTGTCATTACAGTAGCAAAGGGTGTGAGTATACTGCATGGGACATCTGTATATACATGGGTAGTGCCACAATCTGTTCTCTTTGGATTTATTTCATATATGGGTATCCCAAGTTATATGCAGTCACACTTGCGTATTACACCAACTACAGTGCACTAGCTTACAGAATAGTTTAACGCATATGGTATCATTACGTTAGTACTCTTCACAATGCTTTTTCATGTAAGAGTCAATTGCAGATTGTAGTACTGGAACCATACACCCCTGCATGCAAAGCTGGACTCTGAGTACTGACTATCTTGTTCTAGTTGCTTGAGCTGTATGTTTATATGTATCTCCTATTGGATATTGATCTGATATGTTGATATTATCTGTAGACTACTATTTTTTGGACATGTCATTGAGGACTGCTGTCATGTAGTAATGGCATACATTTCAGTTCCAGACGTGTATCTTTTAATACATTCATTCTAATGCATAACCTGTTCCCTATCTACTTTCTGTCTGTCCTCTGTACAGATGTGCAGATGACAGGTATTGCTACGGTCATACCACTATGTAGGTGCCCACATTGTATTGTGCTGTGGGCCAGGACACTGCTGCTAGTTTCGACATATGGGACATTCCTTCATGTGGGACTTGCCCCATTTCCTTGCCTGTGTGAGGGACATTGCAAAGGTGGTGGCCTACAGATTCACATACAGTGAGTGGCAATACATCACAAGGAAGGACATGTGGAGACAGACAACCAACATGGGGGACATATCACCATATTTGTGAACATATTCTATGTCATCAGTGCTGTTATACACTTGGTGGATTGATAGATTGACAGAGTTTGTGTGGACATGCATTTAGTCTGTGATGTCACAACTCACAGTGATATGTCTCTGACATACCTCTCCACTGGCATGCTGTCCACTGACTGGCCACATGTCTGCATGTCATGTTTTGTGTTTCACCAGACAGCTGGTGCCCTTGGTAAATCAGTTGTGGACTTTGGGGAATGAAGTCAGTAAATACTCACATCTAATGGTATTACCGATGTCATATTCCTCATAAAGGATGTTACAACAAACCCAATAACATCTGCAACTCTCTCAATGTATGACAGCAGTATGTCCAATCTACCCCTGTGTTTGTGCCTCTGTTCCCACCTTGTGATATAGGGGTTGATGTCAAGCTTAGTGAGTGGGGAATGTTATCAAAGGCTTTGGCAAGATTAGTGTAGGCTGCCCTTCCCAAAGGCAAACTGTGTGGGATCCTGAGTCTGCAGATTCCCATATCCCTATTTATTAGGTGCATGATGATGCATTCCATAGCTTTGCATAACAGACTTGTCAGGCAGTTAGGGCAGTATTTCCCAGGGTCTGTAGTTACACCTTATTTGTGGGGAGGGCTGACTGTAGCAATGCACAATTCAGTAGGGGCAAAGCATGAGATAAGGCTGTGCTTGAACAGGGCACACAGGTAAGGTGCCAGGTCACTCTGTAGTTCATGAAGAACACAGCCAGAGATATTCTCAGGTCCCATAGTGGCTGTATTCTTGGCCTTGGACAGTGGTGGTGTAATCTGTGCTGCAGTAATTCATTTTGCCTGGTGGTGTACTGGTATTGTGATTGGTCCTTTGGGGGGGGAGTGACTGGTACTGTTTTACCTCAAGATGCCAGCCATTAATATTGGCATTATTTGTTGGCTCAGTCTGGGAGGTACCATTTCAAGTTGCTCAAAACAATTCTTGGTGTTGCCATGTAGATTCTTTACATAACTGTATGAGACCTTGTGGTTGTCTTTACTATGTGCTCCAAGTCTGTTCTCACAGCTATCTTTGTAGCGTTTGATAAGAGATCTCAACTATACATTGAAGCTGATAAGGGTGTATTTCCTGTCTTGGGATGTCACTTTATTCCACATCAGTTCTCTCCTTCTGTTGTACAGTTTCTTCATGGTATGGGACCACCAGATCAGCTTCCTTTTTTGGAGGTGAGGGTCCTGGTTGTATTGGGTAAGGCAGTATCCGTGCATTTGTGTACGTGTTCATAGTGCACTGTTGTTTGATTCAACTGTCATGCAACTACTCTCCATTTGCATGGCTGATGTGAGGTTAGC
>NC_056728.1:1733093787-1733163787 GCF_019279795.1 Protopterus annectens
CTATGGAATGTATCATCATGGAACTCATAAACAAGGACATTGGTAACCTCCAAACTCTGGACCCCACCCAGTTCAGGTTTGTGAAGGGCAGATTATGTCTCCTGAACCTGATCGACTTCTTTGAAACAGTCACCAAAGCCGTAGTCAAAGAGTAAGGCAGTCCACACAGCCTATCTTGACCTCGTCAAAGCTTTCAACACTATTCCCCATTCTGGAATCATAGATAAACTCAATAAACTGGGTATAAAGCTAAACATCACAAGATGGGTTGCCAGCTGGCTCACTTACAGAATCCACACTGTAAAAGTTGCAGACTCCAAATCTGACTTCAAGCCTGTGAGAAGTGGAGTACCACAGGGTTCAGTCTTGGGTCCTCTCCTGTTTGGGATCTACTTCTCTGATGTACGGGGCTAACACAGAGGGCCTCTGGCTGATGAAGTTCGCAGATGACTGCAAATTAGGTGCCATAGTCAAGTCCCCAAATGACATGGACATCCTACAGAAGGGCCTCACTGTGACTGATGCCTGGTGTCAGAGCCATGGCCTCAAGCTCAATGCCAAAAAGTTCATTGTCATCCCCTTTGGCAAAAGCCCTGTACCCATGAACTTCCACACAGGCAACAGTCCATTCAATGCCAAATGTGTGATAAGAGACCTTGGGACTCAGGTGGACAGTAGTCTCTCCTTTGATAATCACATCGCCACAGTAGTCAATGAAATCCTACATGGCACACCTCATCATGAAAGGGTTCTCATCCAGGGGAAAAAAGAGGTCATTGTTCACCTCTACTCAGCTTTCATTAGACCCATTATTGAGTACAATGCCCATTTTGGAATGTACCTCACAAGACATCTGCAACAGATGGAAAGGCCACAAAAATACCTCACAAAGAGGATTACGGGACTCAAACATATGCCATACGCTGACTGTGTCAAAAAACTCCAGGTGATCTCTGCCTAACATACAAAGCTATGTCTAACCCAGAGCTGCTGGACATGCTACACCTAAAGAAATCCCAGTCCCTCTGAGCTACACACTCTAGAGACCTAAACCTTGTCACCACAATAAACAGAACATGCTGGAGGGATAGATTCCTGTCCCAGAGACTTCCCATACTCTGGAACAAGCTACCTATCTATGTCAAGCAGAGTTCCTCACTAGCACTCTTCAAGAAAAATCTTCATGAGTTGATGGGAAATAGGAAATTCACCCTGGGGATTACTTCTGTGGCCCTGCTCAATAGGGGCACAGGAAAATAATCTTCTTTGGTGGTGAAAGCCAGTGAACCTTGTTTGCTAGGCTTACATAGGACCTTGGGTCGATAGCTTAGTATCTACCTATGAACCTATGATTATTAAATTCACATTTTCCTAACGTGGTCAGTTTAAATTTTTAATAATTCAACAAAATTTAAAATAAGCCATTTCAGTAAATGCATGGGTTTAGCAGGAATAAAAGAGTAGTTTTATACTCTCCAAAATATTTCTTCATTAATGTTTATTCTATTGTTAGTGTGCACAGAAAGTTCCATAAGATTATGGATATGACAATTAAATAATATTTTGAAATAATTCAAGACTTTAACGGTTAGCAGAACATCATTCCATGAATACGTTCCAGTGAAGTTTGACTAACACTTGTTTCCTTGATTTATTTGTTTTTTCTTTAGTTAAGAAAGTACCCCGAAAGTTATGTTTTCAGGGTCCTGAATACAAAATTCTTATTAGTCCTACTCTAAAACATAGACATCATTTATTGATATCTTAACATATATTTGATGTTACATTTTTGCATGCATCCCTATTATAGAATCATTTTGCAAAAATGTCTGAAGAGGTAATTTCTAACCAGATATTTAATGTTGAGCTAACACTTTTTAATTTCCCCCTTTTGATAGCATTCCTTGCATTTATAACATCTTAAAACCTTTGTACTTTTTCAGGAAACAACAGTATATCAACAAGATGCAATGAGGACATTTTAAATCATCATTCTAATTTGCTTCTTGTCATGTCCCCCCTACCATTCATACAGGGCATGTCCTGTTAAAATTCATGAACTCTTCTATTCCAGTGGTCTAGTTTGCATACTGATTTTGTTTAGTTCTTCAGGAATACATGGGGTAGTTTATATATTTTCCCACTTTTGCAACACTTTAAGTTAATACATCTCAAACAACATTTTGCTAAAACTAATATAGAAAGCGTCTTTTAATTATATTCTCAATATGGACAACCTAAGATGTCTAATTTAGATATGTCAGTCATGAAGTAGGTCATGTAACCTAAATTTATAGCAATGTTTTCTCTCTCTCTCTCTCTCTCTCTATATATATATATATATATATATATATATATATATATATATATATATATATATATATATATATATATATATATATATGGGTCTACTTCAGAAGACTGAACTGACCAAAAGACTGATTCCCAAAATATGAACATACCAAAATACTGAATTCTAAAATACTGAACACTCAAAATACTGAAAACATGTTTAATGCAGGGGGTAACCCCCCTGCACCCATCATGTGGAGGGCTGCATCCCCCCAATTATATATACCAACTCCTAGATCACATAAAAGTTAAGAAGGAACAAATTCTATCCTTCAGTATTTTGAGTTTTCAGTATTTTGGGATTCAGTCTTTTGATCTTTCAGTATTTGGGTAGTCAGTCTTCTGAAGTAGACCTATATATATATATATATATATATATATATATATATATATATATATATATATATATATATATATATATATATATATATATGTGTGTGTGTGTGTGTGTGTGTGTGTGTGTGTGTGTTGTTATTATGTTTGTTGACAATATTTGGAATAAAGCAAGTACAACATAAGTTTACAAACAAGTTGTAGTTATTCGTGTGGAAATTCGGTCTAAGTATGTCTGATAGATCATAACAAGTTAAAACTGCATATAGGATGCTGTTGTTGGAAAGCAACAGATTATGTGAATGTTTTCAAGAGAACACTTTGAGATTTTAAAGCACTTACGTATTCCCGGATCCCTAAACAATTTACCTTGATACAAGGTATTACATGAAAGTTGTAGACTTTGCCATGAGCTGATAATTCCAAAAGAATCATGCCATGCAATGTATGCAAATGAAGTGTGGAATAAGGCAACGTAGTGTCCAGTATAAAACTTGTAATTCCATAAACAGTTCAGGAGTAGCAGTGCAGTTAATATTAATAGGTTGCTTCCTGCTTGACTGTTGGAACAAAACGTACTGACATTGTGAAACCAAAAAGGAATGTTTTCATTCTGTAAAGCAACTGCACTATAGGTGACTATACTATTATCTGGAGTGTGGAAACATCCATCAAGTTGTTGCCAATGACTTCTTTGGGGCCAGTTATCTGAAAAGTAGGTTATTAAAAGGTAGCAAAAAGATGGAGACTAGGTATTGCTATGTGTGACCTGTTTGTTCTACATGTCCACATAGTTAGTGTGGACACCTCATATCACTGGAACCAAAGTCTGCTAAACAGTGGACCTGCTCTTGTATGGAACTTAGTAGCAGAAACACCCTAGACTTCCACCTCTTGCATGTTGGACAAGCTTCTTGCGGTCATGTGATTTGATTCTGGGAAATAAAGAAGATTCCCATCAGTACCAGCTGAGTGCCCAAAGCAATTGAATCATTTATGAGGCACTGCAACTTCTATGCATTGTTGACTACTGCAACCAAATTGCTGTTAAAGCTCCATTTTGAGAATGTGGACAGTGATACATCACTTAGAAGAGATGATGTTCAATGAAATCGTAGGCTATGTGCTTCCACAATACTAACTTTAAATCTAAATCTTTGGTGTAAGATTAAGAGTGAGGTTGAATCATTCAGAGTGAGTATATTTAAAGTCATGGATGTGTATTAATACATAGCATTTTTTAACTGCAAAGTACCCGAGTAAGATGGTGTTATGCACATTCCATTGACATGAGCTTTGCAGACAATCTTTATTATCTTTATTCTTTATTCTTTATTATTTATTTATTTGACATTTGTTGACCTGGAATGTCTAACTGAGCTTGTGCCCTTTTTCAGCAGAAGCCCTGGGAAAAAGACTTCACAAAGTATTAGATACACCATAAAAATGTTTACAAACAATACTGTATACATGAGGTAATATAAACATGCATTATAATGCTTGGAATTCCCAATTGTAACATGAGAGTTTAAAGGTGTTATTTACAAAAAAAGGAAAATAAAATATGTTAAAGTCATTCATATATCTCCACTACATAAGGACTTAGCCATATAGAGGGGAAGTAATGACAATTAACTCAGAGTTTAAGAAAAGAGTACATAAGTACAGTATATCAAATCTTAGTTGTTACAGACAACAGTAATCCCTGGGATGCGGAAATGTGGCATGTGTCCCCAGTGTAAATATATTTTTCCTGGGAATAAAATCAATGTTAACAGGAAAATATATCTTATTAATGGTAATTATAATTGTGAAACCAGTGGGGTAGTGTATATTACCTTATGTGAGAAATGTCCTTCCTTCTATATAGGCAAAACTGAGAGGAAATTAAGGAAAAGAATTTATGAACATATGTATGCCATAGGGAGGAAGGACTTAACTAATGCACTTGCTAGACATAGTTTGGAACATCCAGAACATTCTTTTCTATTCATTGTGGTCCATCATGTTAAAAATGATATTAGGGGTGGCCCTTGGCAGTTACACCTGGAAGAACAAGAAGTGTTCTGGCAGATTAAAACATCTGCACATCTCCCCCCGGGTTTGAATGATTATGCTTCTATTAAATGCATTCGTAAGTGAAGAGCATTGCTTAGATAATGACAAAAGTGATGAGATGTGTATTTGATTTTGATACTGTTGTTACATCCCTAAAGGTATTAGTTTTAGGAAAGTTGTTACGTATATTAGTTAATAGGAAATAATACGCATCATTTGTTTTAATGCTTTATATGACTTATATATGTGGCAATACATGCTATTTATTCATCCATTTTTGTATTAGTTAGTTTTTTATCTATTTAGGTTAAAACATTTTATAAGTATATTAAGTTTAGTTTAACTATGGATCAATGAAAATTTACAGTATGGTGAGGAGAAATGTGAAACAACCGAGTAGATGGATTTGATTTGTTCCACACTTTTTAAAAGAATGTTTTAAAATAATGTATTAGTGTAGTATTTTAATTGTTTTTGTAAAAACTTGATTGGATAATTAATTAATTACATTTCAATTTGTTTTCTGTTGTAGCCTATATATATATAGGCAGCTGTGTGTTAAGCAGGTTTTGTCTGAAGAAGGCTGAGTATTTTCTCGGCCGAAAGCGTTTACGCTAATAAACAGTCTGTGCCTTGTTTGTATCAGTCCGTTTCTATTATCTTTTGCCTTTAATATTTTTGGTCCATTTCTCATAAAGTACAAATCTGGACAAATTTGGACATTCTGCAAAAATCTGGACAGTTGAGAGCTATTCTTCCACTGTCTCTATAATATAAAAATATAATTATTGCTTTTTAGACCCTCCACTCTAATTTCTGCAACCAAAACTTTATTTTTTTAACATTATTGCCAAGTCCCGTTTTTTATTAAACATGATTTTCTTAACTCTCTGGTTCTAAATTAATCATAATATAGCAAACATTTTGTATCAAGTCATACAATCTCTTTCTTACTTTTGTTTCTGTAATACACAAATTCAGTTATATCCACGTTTAAATTCTTCGCATCTTTAAATACTTCCACATAGTTCATATCTATAATCCTTTTCCATAACATTTTAGATCTTTTAAATTCTAAAAAACACGATGACAAATTTCAAATTCAACACAATATAAGCAAACTCTCTTTTAGTCAAAGTCAAAGTTAAAGTAAACTTTGTTGTCAATCAGATATACACAGCAATGCAAGCTGAATGAAATTATGTTGCTTTGAACCCAGTGCAAGACATTACAATGAACTCATAGTTTGAGTGACAGCAAGACTAATGCACATACAGTAACAATTAAACAACACAATAAATTACCACAATTGTACAGGAAGACATTAGACAATATTATACTAGTAGGGATTTCAAAGACTATGATTTCACATTATGACTGCTTAATGATTTTATACTTTTATATGGCATTTACACCTTCACTGGTAATTTTTGTATGGTCAACCGCCACAAAAAATCCTGACTCTCTGTATGCCCCTTACATCTTTCCATTCTAGCAGTGATAGCATTCCTTTTCTCAATATTTAATTTCTTCCAAGGATATATCCTATAGTACTTTTCCATAACCTTATCATACCAATCTTTTATTTTATTATCAATTTCTTTAATATTTATTTTCAACAAAATAATTATCTTGATAATTTTCCTTTGCTTTATTACATTCCCTCCATTTTAAAACTGAAAAAGGTCAACTACTCCATGTGATGACCCACCACTGGACCAGTAATCAAGGACTCTCAATACTCACCATTGGCACCAGTGGGGGACGTACACTGGGAGGATAACAAGTACACACAGAGTATTTCCAGATGCAGCTCTTCGCATCTCTCTGCATCAAGTGCAATTTCCCTTAAGAGCACACAGAGACCACAGTCAGTCTGGGACTAGTTTCTCCCTCTTACTCTAGATTCTGAATAAGACTCCCCACTGGCACAGCTATAGAGTTGAGCTCTCACCTGATTGGCCACGCCAAGACCTCCAGCACCCTCTCTGTCCAACCAGTGCTTCATGTCCCTGCCGGAGTAGCTGACACACACACATTCTTTGAGGTTTGAGTTACACTCACTCACTCACACACACACACACACACACACACACACACACACACACACACACACACACACACACACACACACACACACACACACACACAGAACACACACACATGGGAAAGGCTGTCACAGGTTTACTAGCTATGCCATATTTTGCCCAGACTATAAGGTAGTTATCACTGCTACCAGCTAACTCCTATCAGCTACTTTAAGACACTTAACAAAGGATGTGCAATCTTTCTGTGTGATATTAATATTAATACAAATAGTAGTTTTACCAAGAGTAAGGCTATTAGGAGTGGCCCACATAGTGTCACCAAATAAATATGCAAGTACTCTCAAAACTTAAAAATCTCTAGACAGATCAGCTACAATAAATGGTTTAAATATAATAATAAAATAAGAAAATATTCAGTATATATTCACAGTGATATCAGAGTTCAAAATCACAGGAAATATTTAAAACAACATTGTAGGACAGTCTCATATAAATAAAGAAAAATGTCTAAACTAAGCTTTGCTATATTCCTAACTATATCCAAGAGACTTATACTGTTCAATAGAAACTTACTTCATCAGAGGAACGTAGATGTGTGGTGAATGGTTCCTGTTGTTGTCAGGTCCAAGACAGAATACAGAATGCACTGTCTCTCTAAGAGACCTCCAAAATTAATACCTCAAATATTACTGCTGAGATAGCTTGCAGAATGACATTATTTCTTGTCATCGGACTCTAACCCAGGTGAAACCCCCACTGCTGGAAGCTGACAATATTTAGCATCTACATGTGAAAATACATAGACATCAGATCTTTGGCAGATACTGGAAGTCATAAAACAATTACATTCCTTCACATTTCAAGATTAGTAATTATTTCACCCTAGAGACAATGCAAAAAGCCCTCTAGTTTTAGGCACTGTGTCTCCTTGATGCATTGAAACTGAAAGATACCCCCCCAGATTCATGAAGCTTGGCGCAAGGCCGGTGTAAGGCCTGCGGTGGCCGTGCAGCATACAAATGGCGTAGCAGTGCCACATGCATGGTAATGAGTGCGCGCTGCAACCACAACCACATGCATAGGGCACGTGCGCGAGTCCAGGGAGCCTAACTAGGTTGCGCTCAGAGGCGTGGCCAAGTCGGCAGGCGATGAGCAACCTAATGTGCTGAGTCTTACAGGCCGCCTGCAATAGTAACTGCACCTACCAGTGTCCGTGGATAATGAAACGTGTGCAAAGTATGCTACATAGTACCCGTCCACACAAAATGGAGAACCAAAACATAAATGCACGACATACAAAATGTTCCCGTTCATGAAACACATGATACTCAGAATACTGTGTCCGTTACGTATTGCACTGTCAGCAGTCATACCCAGCGGAGGAGTACTGCATCATGTCAGTGCGCCGCAAATACACACGACCAGCCCCATGGGCATGGTCACCAGCAGTCCCACAGTGGTAGTGATAGTACACAGCCGGGCAGTCGTGGCCATATAACAACCATAAAGAAACCAGAAATCCCAAACACACACACAAACATATGTACAGGAAAATGTGCCATACACAGCAACGTAACTGTCACATACACATAGGATGGCATATGCTGAATTGGAATATCCAGAAGCAGAACCCATGCATGCAAATGTAATACACAACAACCCCGTCATAGCACGTAACCCGCACCCATGTCCGAATGTCCACCCAATCCAGCTAGCAGCCAAGAGCAGCTGCACACCTACACAGAGCGGGTATACCCCATATGTAGTAGGAAGTATTGTCCTAGGCAGTGACAGGCTTGCAAATATGTACCCCACATACGTCAACATCCCATCCCAGGTATTGAAATCCAAATGGCTGCATGTGAATGTGCCGGCAGAATGTGTACATCCCACGTGTGGTTACTGACCTGTCGAAACCCCATAGGTGTTCACACGCCACGGTGTCCATAACTGTACACATCTGGACAAAGCCGTATGTGCAGCCACGGTACTGATGAGTAGCTATGCAGACATGCCAAACACAATACACAGAGCGGAATAGCCATCCACCAAGCAGGCCACCCCAGCAGGGTTGCCACATGCACAGATTGTCAAGGTGGGACATCACTCGTAGATGTGTGGATCTGTATGGTAAAACACCCAAGGCCAATGCAAAGGATAGAATAACACGTATATGCAAGAATGAACGGTTATTGCATAGCATGTGAATAGTGTAAAAACTGCAAGGAACCACCACGATGTAAAATCGATAATTTATTTTAACAAGGAGAACAAGCGCTTTCACGCACCATCCCAGTGCGCTTCATCAGGTTACAATCAAAAATGAAAACTTCTGCCCTTATATACAAAATCTTCTACCAATTACTCAATTAAGAGCATCAATTAAAACAATTTAGTAAGGTATTTTAAAGAGAAATAGCATCTCATATACCCACGACATTTTAAACAGTCATATACTTCATGAAAAACTCTTTTAGTAATACATTTGAGTTATTGACGGCAGATAAATAATCAATTTAAACATAAATAAATCTATTAAAAAGCTATAATAATTAATATTCATTCTACATATCCACTTTGTTTCTATATCCTTTTCAGTATATCAAAATACTTGACCAGATCATATATTTATTTAAATTGTAAATGCTATGAAAGTAAGAATAAAAAATATAATAAAATATATCAATCATTCCTATATGCTAATTGTCTTAATATCTTAAGCTATCCAATATAATAGTCATGTGTACCAGATACAAAATGCCTGTAACATGCAAGTAGTAATGAAGGTAAGAAATACACGACTGTGTTAATATCACAGGAGATATGGCACATGTCAAGTGTCCATGCAGGACACAAATGTCCATAATGGGGCCTCCCCTGCAAAGAGGAACAAGTGCCAACCCCACCCCCCACCGAAGTACCGGCAGTAGAAATACAACCCAATGACACACCAACACCACCATCCAACCCATGACAGCAACAAAAGCTGGACAAAGACCAACACGATGCGTGCACAAATAGGGATACATGCAAGCGGTGCTCACACAACCTTCAACAGGCCACCGAATAATAGTATGTACATACGCATGAAATGCTGCGAAGGATGTGTGGTAGTCCCCAGTATCACAGAGGTACGTACACATATACACTGTAACCAACCGTCACATATGTTCACTGTAACACAGCATACCTGCAGGTAATACATAGTTCAGTCATGTGCTACATAAATATACACGTATGAATGATGACAGGGGATAGACAATTGTGAATGGAAACAACGCACAACATGGAATATGTATGATAACCGGCACCACCCACATTATTGTATGCCAACAGCATACGCTATTGTCGGTTGTCCAAACACCCGTGTCTGTAAACACAGATGGAATATCATAGGAATAACCCATGCCTGGGTGTGGGTAATGCTGGATATACCCACGGTTGGCGTGGTGCGGTCCCGAGGGCGAAGCCCGAGGGACCAAACAAAGGCAACCGTGGGTGAATACAGCATTACCTACACTCAGAAGTGGGTTATTGCTATTATACCATGACATCACGTAAGAAAATAAACCATTAATACCCTTACATAATGGCATAGTAGAATGCCTGTCTGCTGCCCATCCGCAGAAGTCTGGCATCCGCGGCGGCACTGATGTACTGCGCGAGATGTCCATTGCTAATGTCGAAACTGTCTCACTATGTTAAACCCAGTTAACATAGCAAAACACTACAAAAAAGCAACAGAGAGCTTGCTGTCCCCGTTACTTTGTTTTACAACCTGTCTCGCTATGTTAAATGTGTGTAGCATAGCGAGACTGTCTCAAAGTAAGCAACGGACATCTCCGTGGCTTATTTAAAGCTGTCACGCTATGTTAAACCTATGTAACATAGTGAGGCAGGTCTTAAATACCGAGGTATACCAATGGAAATAGGCCCGGGCGACCGGACCGTTCTCCATTACTATAACTCGATTTACAACGGGCATGCTGGCCAATCAGCGTGCATGGTTTGGAATAATGGGGGGGTTATGGTATAGTAAACATGGACAAACCGTGCCCATGTGCCTCGTCTGACATTCATACATGGTCAGGGCAGTTCTGTACACTAGGCAGACAAGACCAAACCCAGAGCACCACAGGAACACCCTGACAATCAAAGACCTGTATACATTGGGGCTATAAGCCTCTGTGATCTGAATATCCCTGCGGTTACACCATATGCATCCTGGGTCAAAAACATTAGGGAATAGGGAATGTGTAACATGTAGTACCACACTTTTCCCAGCAGGAGAATGGATGCCTGTGACGTAAGTGAGTGCGGGGGGGGGGTATGGTAATGTAGCTATGTACCATGGGTATGCATATAAATGAGACAGAATACCAAACGTGTAGTGGTCACAGCAACCGGCCAACGTGAATGCAGTCCCGTTTGAATTATGACTATAGAACATATAAATGTGAACGTGTAATTAATGCGTCTGTGCCGCAAAGACAGTTTCATATGTAAAGGTGGAAGTGTGTTCCGCATACATCCATTAACCGGATCAGAGATATGTCCCTGGAACTGTCACAAGAAATATAGGCCACGTAAGCACACAGACTCGGTAAACATATGTAACCCGGAATACGGATATGCATGTGCCTGCGTAACCCACAATAAGGGAATGCAAGTGCGCCTGCGTGTGTGATCCGCTCACAGCAGAGTAACCTAATGCCGTTCCCCCGTTAGTTATACATGTCTCAGAACTGTCAGCCTCTGAAAGTATGGAACCGGACAATGCCATGCAAAGTACTGGTACAAATAGTGAAAAACCCATGATATGTGCTAAGACAAACATAGAAAGTGGATAGAATAACGGGTGTGTTAGTATCAGGGATTGATGAAGGTTATGCATCTGTAACCTGACCTACCTGTCAGAAGGTGCCACCGTAAGTCTCACATGAAATGCCAGCAAATTGCCAGATAGACACAGGTCATTGTAAAACACACCTAAGATAAAGGGTAAACCATCCGTACACTCTGCCAGTATCTGTACAGTGGAAAGTTATGGTATGGTATGGTTATAGATGTGTGTACACAGGTAATTTATACATTTATTTTATTTTATTTTACATTTGCTGACCGGGATAGTCTGACTGGATATATGTCCATCGTCAGCGGAGTCCCGGGGAGAAAAGCTCTGACAGGGTTAACAATGACAGATAGTTACAAAGACATATAGACAATTTACATAGTATACAATGAAAAAGATCTTTACAGTAGAAACTACAGTTGGTTACAGTTCATTATATTCATGATAATTCGCAATCAGTTGAGTAAGACAAAAATGGCCTAGTTGAGTAAGACAAAAATGGCCTAATCTTGAGTTAATGTGTTAGTCTAGATTGATCTTATAGGTTGAATTGCTCATAGGACTGTTATGATTTGGAGAGGGTAGGGTTCTTTTAGGACAGTCATATTAGACAGACATTAACAAAGCAAGGTATGAAACGAGGGGTTTACATGTATATATGTACACACAACAGACCTATGTCCCGTATAGATGACACATGGATATAAATATGCCAAGTAATAGATAATATGGGTAGTCAAACAGACATCCACGAATGGGGAACATACAGCAGCAGTCAAAATCACTGGCCAGAAAGTGACAGTCCAGCAAGTTCTACACTTTAAACATGCACACTGGTGTCCATTGTAGGACTCCAAAAATTTATCCATTCGCAGCACCCGCTACGATTGATGTGAAAGAAGTGATAGCTGCAAATACGAATCGGCTATACATGCACTAAAAGCAGGTTCAAGGGTGATGACACATGTGTCCATGAAATGCAGGACATATGAACAGATATCCCTAGAGTGGGGAGTGCATATAAGTGCGTCCACATCCCAGTACCGCACACATTAAGCATGTGTAATGTGTACCGTAGAGGGTTGCAGGCATGGGAACCTGGGTATGCAGAAATGGGCCTAGGTGTTGTTTGGCAGAGAATCCGTAGACCCGCCCCGTGGGAGGGATGTGGGTATAGCACATGCCTTTATCCCCACTAATGGTGCAAAGCATCCACCGGATAATGCGGAAAGCAGGTTGGAAATATGTACAGCCCTAAATCAGTGTCATGTAGGCGAATCCCATGGATGGACATGCGTACGACCAAGATGGCACCCATAACTGGAAAACTGTCAGAATAACACAGCTGCAGTAAGGCATAGTACAGGAAATACAGATAGGGACAATATTATAAATACCCCAGACAAAGTCAGACCGTTGTGCGAATACTGGCGTAGCCATGCATATGGATGTTATGAGTGTCACTAATCATGCAATGGAAATAGCGGTCACCATCACCTACCGCACAGTCCGTAATGCCTAGGCAGCAATCAGCGAGGAAGGTACATCACTATGTGAAAAGTAACAAGGGCAAAGGCCGAACATCAGGGCGTGTACACATAATGACAACAGGTCAAGGGTATGAAGGAGCTAACCTGTCCAAAATACATGTACTGAACCGGTGATACTAGGCGGACAGGTGAGAAGAAAGACAGCAGGACAAATGTGCAAACATGTATAAGTCATACCATGGAAGATGTGAATGACAACGTATGCCCCGCGAAGGTCAATGTGGAAGATAACCAGACACAAAGGTAACTGTCCCCCAGGGTGTCATGACGTGTCAACATAACAATTACCAGGCCCCCATAGTCGTACGTGAGCCCCGAAACTGACGGAAAGCGCAAATATGACGCACACATATGGTACATGAAAGAACAATTAGTGTGGATAAGCAGATGTAGACCTGTGTGAGGAGTACAACTGTCTGCGTGGGTGTGACGTGCAAATACAAAGTAATGTCATGCGGTCTGTCATGCCGCCATACACTGTGTGTGTATTCTAGTCAGACAGTAGGTATGTTGTATCAGACACATACTCTGCAACTGCACAGATGTACGCAGACTGTGTAGAAGTATGCCTCATATGTTTGCTGTGTTCCATGTAACAGTAACAGTCCAGCACCCTCATGATAACTGATGACAGGAAACGACAAACATGCGATGAAGACACCAAATCAGACAGAAATGCCATACGCATGCATAACATATCACTGCGCCCACTATCAATGTTTCTAAGAGCAACATGTCATGACTGGCCCTGAGTGTCCCACTATCACATAAGGCCTTGACCAGATATACGCTCCTTGAGGTGGAGTGTTATGAACAGACACAGATACATGTGTGTGGAAACAGTATTATCCACTGCAAGACGATGAAATGTGCCGCAGTAGGAGGGGCAGTACTGTCCGCAGGTATGTGCTGGAATGCACATTAAACAGCAGTCTACATGGATTACCTATATTGGCGACACTTGCACAGATGATTATAGTGGGACATACACACGACCATGCACACAGCTCAGATAGACATACACACACCATACACAGGCAATGATACACTAAGTCTATGGCGTGTACGAGTACAGTGACAGTACAGCAAGGATAACTGTCTGCCAAGATATACAGCAGATGTCTGTAGGGTGTGTAACACCTCCCGGAACACGGACGTTGCATGGACATGTGGATCTGCATCGTACCACATTGCTATGTGTAAGCTGTGCACATATGCGATACATGGGACTGACAGCTGTCCATGCAAGAGCAGCACCATGGGCATAAAATATGTATATGTATATACATCGAGAGAGATACAGACAGACACATGTGGCAAGGCCGGTAGTGGAACCTACACATCAGTACCCTTACACACCACAGCAGGACGCACGTAGAGAACACGCTACAGAGGTCACTAAGCACAGCAGACACACAGGCAGTCCACTAGCTGCGTCTCAACATCCGCAAACACAGAGATGTCAGCAGGATATATGTGTGTTGCGAAGCATCTAAAACCATAATCTACGAACCCATGCGGCTGGTAGCATAGACACACACACACACACACACACATCTGGCAGGCATGGGAATTGACCTTACACCTACCCTATTGCACGACAGTATGACACAATGACAGAACGTGCTACTCGGAGTACTGAACACAGCACTGTCAGAGGCATATGTCTAGGTGGGTGACATCATCCGCAAACGAATAGACGTTGATAGCAAATGTATGTGTTGTGAAGCGTCTAAAAGCATTACTGTCCCCAGAGGCAGCTGGAAACACACACACACACAGTGGGAAGGGCTGGGAGTTGAACCTACACCTAACTACATGAACACACTACAACATAATGCATTTACAGAACACGCTACCGAGATTACTAAGCACAGCATTGTCAGAGGCATACTTCTAGGTCGGTGACATCATCCACGAAGGAATAGACGCTGATAGCAAATGTATGTGTTGTGAAGCATCTAAAAGCATTACTGTCCCCAGAGGCAGCTGGAAACACACACACAGTGGGAAGGGCTGGGAGTTGAACCTACACCTAACTACATGAACACACTACAGCAGGATGCATTTACAGAACGCGCTACCGAGATTACTAAGCACAGTACTGTCAGAGGCATACTTCTAGGTGGGTGACATCATCCGCAATGGAATAGACGCTGATAGCAAATGTATGTGTTGTGAAGTGTCTAAAAGCATTACTGTCCCCAGAGGCTGCTGGAAACACACACACACACACACAGGGGGAAAGGCTGGGAGTTGAACCTACACCTAACTACATGAACACACTACAGCAGGATGCATTTACAGAATGCGCTACCGAGATTACTAAGCACAGCATTGTCAGAGGCATACCTCTAGGTGGGTGACATCATCCGCAAAGGAATAGACGCTGATAGCAAATGTATGTGTTGTGAAGTGTCTAAAAGCATTACTGTCCCCAGAGGCGGCTGGAAACACACACACACACAGTGGGAAAGGTTGGGAGTTGAACCTACACCTAACTACATGAACACACTACAGCAGGATGCATTTACAGAACGCGCTACAGAGATTACTAAACACAGCATTGTCAGAGGCATACCTCTAGGTGGGTGACATCATCCGCAAAGGAATAGACGCTGATAGCAAATGTATGTGTTGTGAAGCGTCTAAAAGCATTACTGTCCCCAGAGGCAGCTGGAAGCACACACACACACACACACACACACACAGTGGGAAGGGCTGGGAGTTGAACCTTCACCTTACTACATGAACACACTACAGCAGGACGCATTTACAGAACGCGCTACCAAGATTACTGAGCACAGCACTGTCAAGAGGCATACTCCTAAGTGGGTGATATCATCTGCAAAGGCAAGGATGCCGATAGGGAATGAATACAGAGTGAGCAGTCACACAGCATGTTACTATCCCAAGGCGGACGTACAGTAATACGGTGGTGCTGCACTCGGGAATACTACCTATCTACGGAGCAGTACAGCCCGAAATGGATACAGGATGCACCACAGACAGTACACCCTTTGAGAGAGCAACCAGTATGTATGATGTAGGCATCCATTGTGGCATAGCAACTACATATAATTCGCATGGACGGCCACCATGGCTATGCAGGATGTCATTGGGCATGGCTACACGCCTAGTATCAGACATTGGTGCCGAATGTACTGTGTGTCCATGCATGGAGTACTGGGCATGCTCACACACTTGGCATTTGCAAAGTGCAAACGTGCATACACATGGAGTGTAATCATGAAAGGGCAGAGTGTGGAACATACTTTGTGTCCACCTACACAACAGCAAACTGGGCATGCTCACACACTTAGCGGTTGCAAAGGGGAAACATACATGCACACGGGGTATACGCACAGAAGGGCGCAGTGTGCTCTGTACTGTGTGTCCATCTACGCAACTGCTTACTGGGCATGCTCACACACTTAGCATTTGCAAAGTGCAAACATGCATACACATGGAGTGTAATCATGAAAGGGCAGAGTGTGGAATGTACTGTGTGTCCACCTACACAACAGCAAACCGGGCATGCTCATACACTTAGCGGTTGCAAAGGGGAAACATACATGCACACGGGGTATACGCACAGAAGGGCACAGTGTGCACTGTATTGTGTGTCCATCTACACAACTGCTTACTGGGCATGCTCACACACTTAGCATTTGCTATGCGCCGTCCAGCATGCAGACGGAGTGTACACACTGCAGGTCACAGTAAGGTAAACCTGTCCACACGCACAGGGTGGTCACACATGCAGCTACTCGTACGCACACAGATGACATCACAGGCATCACGGGCGCAGGTCAAACATGTACACACTGCAGTGAACACTTTAGCTGCCATGCCAGCACCGTGTCATCAGTGCGGCAGTAAGCCTCACGGTCCAACAACAGCATGTGACATATGTCCACAGGTCTGTATAGCAGTGTACACCAGTTGTGCAGAGTACACATGTACCAACAATGATCCAACATGTGTGATGTAGTCCACCCATATCTGTATACATGGACAGGTCGGCTCCACACATACCACACCCCTGACACAGCTGTGACACACGACTGCTGCTGTACCAGAGTGAACTAACGTCTGGATATGTCATACATGTGACTGTCTGGATGTGTGCATGGACTGCACACATGACACATACAAAGCCTGTGATGTACCACATGCATAACACTGGCGTACATGGTGCTACACACACGAATGGAAGGTGGACCCATGTCTGTGGAATGCTCCCACTACAGGGTGTAGCGGTTTTGACTGGGACACATACCCTTGTATTGTTTGCCTGTGACAGCTGTGATACCATACCACAGTCCATGTTCCATGTATGTCAACACACATGTCAAAACGTAGCAATGCATACACACATGGCAACAGGAGACACATGTGACACATGTACTGTGCACGGAGCAGCCATGCATGAGCAGTGGCCGATGTCCATAACATAGTTGCAACACCCTACCACATGCATACCCATCATAGGGGCTGTTATATGGTGGCATAGAAACAGCACGTATGGAGGTATGCGTGTACATCATGTGTTTAAACACCTGTCTACATGCATGTGTGCAGGTGGTGGCTCACAGGTGTGTCACACACCATCCTACCCTGCCATGTGCATACAGTATGCTATGTCACTGTTACATGACAGTGCTGACATAATGCACACCCAGTGGTCAGGTGTCATCGCCTGTATGTCACATGGCAACTGTAACACCTACCACCTACCAAGTGCATATATCGGCACATCTGACAGATACAGTGTTGGTACACATAATGCACTACATACCGCTGCATGCCTGCACACGTATCATATGGTGGGTGTAGTATTCCCAGCACTGACATGTGTGCATGAATGTGTGCCCATGTATGCCACATATTGGGGGGAATATGTCCCACGTGCTACACATCCCTGTACACCATAGTAGAGATCTGTACATACCTCAGTGTGGGGTGCATGGATTTGGATGGTGCAGTACATGCAACACATTGTCTCTCCGTGTATACATGTGTGGTCACCACAATGTGCGTGTGTTGACATGTTTGTATGTCTGCTGCTTGGTGTGAGGGTGTATGCAAATATACTGTTGTGAACGGACACTAACCACACAGGGTGACCATCCCATACTGGTGCTGCATTGCACAACCCTGTCGATGCCATAGGTGTGAGCCATACTGGCCACCTGTGCAAGTCCGCCCCCTGTGACATGGCGTGTGGGTGCATAGTGTTGTGAGGGTGCTGACCACACAGGCAGGTGTCCCCATCTGCACACTATGGGGTGTGCATCATAGTGGTGTACACCCTACGATTGCAACCATATTCCAGTACTGTTACAGGGTCCTGCTGCACAGCATGCCCCACAGCTGACAGGTGACACGTGCAGTCAGTGGCCAGCACGCTGTGTACGACACCTGCACCATGTCACCATACCTGTAGTGTGTCCTGCTATGTATGTGATGTCTCTGTCCACTGTAGCCTGTGGCACCGACCACATGCGTCAGGTGCAGTATATGTGTGGACTTGTGTGTCATGTAGGTGTCCAGGCAGGTTGTGGGTACATGTAGTATGCTGCTATTGCCAGATGTGCCTGTGGGTAGTCCACAGCTACACGTGGGGGACCGATAACAGTGCTCCCTGTAGGCACATGCGAGTACACCATAGGAGGAATTCAGGTTATCAGAACCAACATGGTGCTACACATGTAACTGTCACACATACCGTGAACACATCACAATGCATGCTGCACCTGCACAACATGGTATGTCTGCTGCATGTTGTCAATACACAACCCACATCACATACGCATCTGTCAGTTTTCATACACAACCACTGCAACATACACATCCCACGCTATGCATACACAGGTATCACATACACCTCTCACTATCCTGTCCACCCTGTGCATCAGAATATATTTGCATAACCCTGCACCAATGGTGTGGATGACAGGGATGCGGCAGAGGCTTCATCATATGCACAGGGTGATATGTTAGCCAGGGGCATAGGCTGCACGAATGGATAACATCATGTGTGTGTGTAAGGGCCGGTGAGTTTACTGGGCATGTCTGTGCAGAATGCATGTGGATGTGGTGGAGCCCTACAGTTGTGTCTGCTGTGTGTGGGTATGTGTGTACACAGTTCAGCCATATGTGATGCCTACACGGGGTATAATTGACAGCCCCAGACTGTACAGTGCAGGTTGTACAGCTCACTGTGTCTGTCTGCGGCCATGTGACCTGTGCCTGCCTGGGGTTGCACGGGCACTACCAGGTGGAGGTATAGAGTGGCTACTGTCCGATGACACATGTCCGCTGGAACCGTGTCCACGATGGGACCGGCCAGGGCCACATCCACGTGGTCTGCTGTGTCCTGGTGTGGACAGTGCAGCACCAGCTGCACTGCTACTGCTACCGGCACTATGGGAGTGGGCATGAGAGGTGGCACGCACACGTCGACCTCCACTAGGTGGTGTTGCTGGCCTACGACCACGTGTCCTACGCCTCACCCCTACCAGGTGTTCCAGCACAGACAGCTCACGCTCACGGATTGCCATGCCTCGGTCGAGGATTCCAACCATTTCACCTAATCGCCTATCCAGTACATTAGCATTCTGCTGTTGAGCATTCGCCAATGATTGGATATTGTCATTTAGGGTACGGATTGCAGCCCTCTGCAGCCTCTGCCCTTCTTGGTTCTGCCATTCTGCACATGCCTGTGCTGCCATTACAGTCTGGAACATGCGTCTGGTGATACCAGCTGCTGCACCCTGTACTGCAGGTGCATGTCTGCCAGAGGTCCTCCTACGAGCAGCACCAGCCACATGCCTGTGTGGCACATCACCAGTCATTACACTGGCAACATGGTGTGTAGTCACACCTTCTGTAGCCACCACAAATTCCTGTTCAATGCCAACAGACGCTGACTGTCCTTCCTCTATGGGCAACGGTGATGTGGTATGTGTTGGCATCAGAACCGTGTGCGGGGATGAGGGGGACATAGGTGGGATGGTAACCAATGGCGCAGATTCTGCCTCTGACAACCCTGCCTGTACCTCATGCATATGGTCATCACCGCTAGTATCCATGGGACACTAACATCAGACGGACCGCAGGAGGGTAACGCATTTACACCAACTGTGAATGCAAAGACATACTGTAAGGTACATTACACACTGACACACAGACACACACACAGACATGCACACACACAGACACACACACACACAGACACACACACACAGACACACACCCACAGACACACACAGACAGGCACACACACAGACACACACAGACACACACCCACAGACACACACACAGACAGACACACACCCACAGACACACACACAGACAGAGACACACCCACAGGCACACACACAGGCAGACACACACCCACAGACACACAGACACACCCACAGACACACACAGACAGACACACACCCACAGACAGACACACAGACAGACACACAGACAGACACACACACACAGACACACCATGCATGTGATATTACAGATGGCATGCAGCATTCCTGCACTACAGCACAGGGAATGCAGCTCAGACATTAATAGTGTTAGTATGCATACCACCCTGGGGTGCACACTACATCAAACAGGTGTTATATCAGTAGGCATGCAGTACACACAATCATGGTAGTTTGCATGCATCACCGTGATACACCATGTGGCCACAAACAGGTTAACAGTACACATGGCTGATGTTACCTTGACATGTAATCCGCTGACATGTGCAGTGACATGTATACATGTGTGACACAATGGTGTCCCGCCACATGCACCGCATCATAATGGGCTTCACAGTGCAGTGTTGTGTGTACAGCCTACAGATAGAATGCATGTTCAGCACATATGTATGTGCAGGTGTGGTTAGTGTGGGCCGTGTACATAGCTATACAGTGTGGAGTACTGGCACTGTGCCACTGCATGGCAACATGACGCATGTATGTTGCTGTGCAATGCATAACATGGATGCATTGCAATGCCATTACTGCAACACAGTCATGCTGTTCCACAGCACGTATATGGTAGACATCGGTGACGCCTCTGGTGGCTGCAGACAGGCATTCCGGTTGTCCGGTGTAACACATCAAATGTACAGGTGGTCCACTATGGCTATGCTTGCACTATGTGCGGACAATGTGCAACGGGGTCTATCCACATCAGGCGTACTGTGTGGCAACATGCCTGTGGCTATCACCCATGGCCATGTGTGAACGGGACTTGGACAATTGTGTGTGATGGGCATCTTGTACACATGTCTGTGGTGTCCCATGTGACACACACCCATACATGTCAGAGGTGTCACACTCCACAGGGCTATGCAGACAACAGTGTGGATGTCTGTTATGTCGGGTGTAGGTCATGTGATGGTGTGACAATATTGCAGACAGAACACCACCAGCTTGGGACATGTCAGGTGGCATGTCACAATGTGTGCACAGAATGTAGGGGCATATGTCACATTGGGGACACCTGTGTGCTGCCCAGATCACTGCTCACTGTGTGGTACTGTGTGCGTACCACAAATGTTGTTCCAATGCATACTACATATGCATCCATTGTAGAACACCTTCACCGTGGTATGCATAGCTGACCACACATATCACATTGACAGGTACTGTGGTTTCATGCCGGTGTATAATAACGGTTGCATCTACTGCACATGGGTGGCATGTGTGTGTCTGGTGGTGCAACCTGTATAACGTGACTGGAACTAAACCCAGGTGTGCATGTTATACCTGGCCACATGGCAAATAACTCTACACTATAACATTCCTGATATTGACAACAGTCTCACCTGCGACGGACCCCTGTCTGTGTGACACGCCAGAGGTACCTGTATAGGGGCGACACAACAGTATAAACATTAGCCATGACTGTATGACAGCCACAGTTCGTACTGTGCATGTGACATCATGTACCTGTGTGATAGCATATGGTATGCACACGTCTGCATACACAATGTAGCATACTGTAGTATGTGGCTTGTGTGCCCATATACCTGGCATGTGTTGTTACTTTACATGATGTACAGTGACACCTGCAACTACAGTGGATATCATACTCATATGCAAGACTGACTTACCGGGCAACTCCAGGCTCATTGGTTGGGAGACACCCACCTCCATGATGGCGGCTAGTGTTTCAGCATGCTGTTCCCTGGGTGTCCCCAGACTGGCCAGGAGCTCCTCTGTGTGTGTGAGTGGGAGCTGGGTTGGTGGCCCACCACCTGTTCCACCTTGTTCTCTGGCGATTGCAGTGGCACGCTGTTTTGCATGCCGTATGAGGTCCGTGCAGTGTCGGCGTACCTGCTGGTAGGTGCGGTTGTTGGCACCAATGTCATTCACCCTCCTGCGCATATCCTGCCACAGGTCATCCCACTGCTGCGCTTGCTGTGGTACATGGCTGAATAGCACGTCATAGTTGTCATGGAGCAATGGTATGATTACTTCATCCTCCTGGCAGCTGAAGGCTGGGAGTCGTGAATGTGGCATTATCTGTAAGACATAATGATGGTGACAGGTCACATTCACACTGATGTACTGGCATACCGCTGAACATACATTGCTATGACATGTACGACATCTGCACAGTAATCTCTGAGATGCATCATGACACTGACACTGCTGACGTGTTGCTGTCACACCTGTCACACCGTTATGCAGTGGATAGCATATCTCTGTGTCAACTCATCACACTGTACATACTCCATGTAGATGGTAACCTGCTGTGGACATGTGTACCTGCCTACACCTGTGTTCTTACCAATCTGCACTTGGCCCGATGTGTCCACAGTTCTACTGTTCATCTGGATGCTGTGTATATGTCACATGGCATCACAGACGCAGCCGTTATGGATGTCAGCAGTGGCACTGCACACATACATATGGACACCTGTACATGCATGTGTTTTGCCATATACATCTACTCAGCACTGTACACGTGCTGAACATCCTGCCACGGCTCGCCTGTATTGCACATGTGATACACACAGGACAATGTCTAATCATATGACATGTGCAGGGATGGTCAAACATAGCATGTGCACGCACACATTGTACACGCTGTCACACAGCACTTGTGACACCACAAGGTGCATCAGTGCCACATTGCTGATCCGGACAGTTGATAGTGCATGTGCCATGTGGCCATCGCACCATGTATGACTGTGATGGCACTTGCAGCCTTGATGGACAGGGTTGCATGGTATGGCAGGGTATATCACATAAATGGCACAGGGATGTGTCCAGCCTGTGGAATACCAGTATTGGGAGGGTGGCTGTCCATTCCATATGTCATTTATATGGGTATATGGACATGTCGCATGTCCATCATCATGGTGTGGACAATGTCCTTCTGCAAGGTAAACAGCATGCTGCATGGTGGGGGTGTGTATGGTGCATGCTGGTATTGCACACCCATGCATAAACATTACCCCTGACAGGTGCTATGTGCTGTAATATTGTTCAACAGAGTGCTGTATATGCCCGCACGGTGATATCCCGTGCACATGGATGGTACCCCAACCTGACATGGGTACTTCATATGTCTACATCCAGTGCCTGCTGTCACCACCATGTCAGCGAGTGCACTGCACAGCACCATCCCTTCCACAGTGACCATGGTGTTGAGCACAGCCGAGGTATTCATTTATGGGGACGGGGATGTTCACATAGCAGTGGCAATGCTGGTATCATCCATCAGACCATACACTTATGACACACACATCACACACACAGCCCATTCAGTATGTTGTTCACAACACTGACACAGCTATACTGCTAGGCCAGGTCCATTCCCAGCCGTACATACAGATGCATAACATGTCTCTCTGTGGCATGGGCTAGAATGACGGTGGGGTTCAACACATACCGTGTTCGACTGTAGCTGGCACTGATGTTCTGTGCACATGTCAACACATTAACCCTGTTCTACTGTAGCCAGCAGTGATGTGCTGTGCACATGTCACTGCTGCACATTGTGTTGATGTCTGTCTGTCAACAGGCCAGTGGTGGAACACGCAAGGGTATTTGTAATCAAATAAACATGCCGCCCTGTACAGCTGTACTGCTAACATCTCAGGTGCTAATGTGTCATGGACATGCACACCTTACCCAGAAAGGTGTAAGTGCATTGCCACCCGTACTCATCACCTCTTGTGGGTTGCTATTATCCAACACCCTATTTGTATTGTATTGTCAAGCTATGCACCTGTGCAGGACATGTGAGCATGTCATGTGCTACTGCGTACCTTTGCACCCATTGCACAACATGTCACACAGGTACACTGGCAGTCATACACTTCACAGCTTGCTGACGGTACGACAGGTGTTGTACACACTTAACACATATCCTGTGGGACATGGCCTTATGTACAGGCATGTCCAACCATCACGTACCAGTGCTACCCCTATATGACGGATATGTCGTACATGTGGCAATACAGCAACTGTCACATGTACTCGTGCAATGCCCCCCTACCACCGTACAGCGGTACTGCCTGTGGGAGATGTGCTTCTGCATCCATGCTGTGCCCATAGCTGTCAGTTGTACATCATTATGTGCAATGTACCTCATTTGGTGTTCTAACAGGTGCATGTTCATCACGGCACCACTTGGAAGGGTCAATCACACAGTCATTGTTGTACATGGTTTACATGCCAGCCATGGCTTACTAGATGGGAATCATTGTAATTCATTGGGATATCACATTTATACATTGGAGCAGCGTATTCCAGCCATCATATACCCTTCCTAGATGACACTGTTAGGCAGCCAGTAGTAGGTGTTCTACGATCTGCACATTAGTCACACAGTACGAGGGCTACTGTTACCCATTCTGGGGACAGGGTGCTGACAGCTGTGGATGGGGTTGATGCTGTCGACAACCATGACTGCACCTGACGGTCACGTCTGGATGGGTAACAGTCACAACACACACTGACCATCACGTAGTAACACATCATCTACAACAACGGACATTCCTGCAAGAACAATGTATGCAATATGTCTGTATGACCACTGTAGGCACCACTGGTGGCCCCCAGCATGGCAGCCAACATCAGTGTATATCCTGCAGACTCATGGGTTACACCATTCACAACACACCAGTCACGGATGACGCTGTTGTGAATCACACTGCAGTTCCACACATCATGCTACACAAGGCGTCATGCACTGAGATGTTGCGGACAGGAGAACACCTCTGACACTCAACATACACACACATGTCACATCACCTGGTACAATATATCTCTCATACATCATGTTATTGTGACTGCCCTGTGATGGCAGTACACAGACTATGTGTACCGGGACATGCAATGGCTCACCGGTGTTATAGCCCTCTGGGTGTGTGTCTAGCCATGGTGTACAGTCGGCAGTGGTCTGGACACGGGGATACTGTACATTGACCTACTGTGTCATTGCAACAGTTGCCTATGCTCCTACTGTTATTGTACAGGCATGTGGTATCTGACCGCTATGACAGTCCAGGTCAAACACAATGCTGTGGCACTCATGACCTGCAGCCATTGGCCTGGGGTGTAGAGCACACATGTACATCATCACATGCTATGCTGCCTCTCTGGCAGTTTCACATAACTGTCACCGGCAGGGCTGTAACTGGCAGGCACGGCATGGGGTCATGTGGAACAATGCTTGCATCTTCCACTGTGATGCACACAAGCGGGGCACACACACACTATTGCACCACTCACATATCTCTGCGGTGACTGGGACCTGCCTCCATGCTCTGCGCAGCACACCTGCGATTACGGATTGTACATGGACCGTACCTTCCAGGCCCATACCTGGACCGGAACACCCACAGATGAGGGGTTCACACATCACACAGTGTTTTGCACACATCCTGGATAGTTGCTTAACACAATGCATCATAGGTGCTCCATGTGCAGATAACCGTGTTTGTGACTGCTATACACATTGTAACATGCGACAGAGTCGACAGTGTACACCACAGGTTACATACCGTCTGTGTTGTTATAGTGTACATTGGGCCTCAGACTGCTACCACTGCTGTGTGCTGACAGTAACCCACACTTTCCTGTGATAGACACCCATGTACCTACACATGCTTGAGTCATGCACTCCACTCAGCTGGGTGAAACAATACACAGCACATACCATACCTACACTACCCTTAGCATGAACACTACCTCCATGTGACTGGTGTGACACACCTGGGTTATCCCCTCTTTGGTGGATTCAACACATATGCTACACGGCCTTGCTAGCCACACCCTGGAAACACGCCCATCACAGCATGCACGGAACATGTGTACTACAACAACTACTACGGACGTCTGCTGACAGCAGTTGTTAACATCATGACACCCAAGCAGATGGACGCTGCACATACATATGCTGACACATACCACAGTGCGCTGCAGTAGCATGTACACAATTGCAGGAATCATGCTACTCCACACAGAGACATGGCGGTACTGACCAGTTCACAGACGCCACTGTGGTGGTCATGTTCCATGCACATATGTACACCCACATGTACAGGCTGTTGCACAGTGATGTACATGCACATGTGTGGGGTGCATCATTTTTCAGCCATGGTGGGTCCCCGAGGTCCATCATCACATACTCCAAGGCTAGCTACCTAAACATGACTGCCGCACATTGTGGTGTGGGGCCTCAGGCATTGTGGTGGTATGTCAGTATTCTTTGGCAACATCCACATCTGATGTCACATGCAAAAGTCACCCAAGCATTGCAGACCGAGCTAATGTTGGTAACGTGCCAGGCAATGGCGTACTTACCGTCAATACACCCTCTCACTCACTACAGGGTTGCAATCCGTACATAGACATCGTAGTGTCCCTGTGGTCACATACACAGTACTGATATGCACACAATATGTCCTGGGACACTGGCCCAATGTCACCTTCCAATGTCCCTGGCTGTAATGTCCCACCAACCTGTTCAGAATATGTCTCCACACCAGGCCACTATATTCACTGCTAGCCTTTTGTCGGACGTTGTGGACCCTGACCGCCGTACAGCAGCATTTATCGCACTACACACGGGTGGCACTGCATTGCACGAGTGGGACTATAGTCATACACTCATGACTGGGCCATTCTGCATGGCAATGGGGCACATCCTCAGGAACGTGAGTCCCACACACATTGATGGGCTCCAGGCCTTTCCTAGCACCCATGTTGGGCTTGTGTATGCCACAGCTAGGCACATACACATGCTGGCCACCTGTCATACAGTTGCATGGGCAGTTGAGGATGGTACAGAGGCCAACACATCATATGTTGCCCTCACATTGCCTTTCAGCAACATTCCACATTCTGGTATTGACAACATACACATCCACCTGCACATCATACCCTGTGTCTCCAGATGTTATGCTATGTGGCTCATGGACTGTACACACAGTGGTGCCAGCATACCATAGTACCTACTACATGTCAGGTACATATTGCATTACACAGTCCTCAGTCATAGGCCACTCATGTTCACTATATGCTTACATGCGGAACATGCTGTCACAGAATACTGTCCATGCCTAGATTTCCCACACCTACATACCAAGCGCCATTATTGCTCCACCAGCTCATACCGATACCAACCATACGGGTGTCAGTGTGGCGGATACTTCATATGCGTATCATGGCATCAGGATGCATGACACATGGTGCATGCACATCACCTTTGCATAACTACATTCACCCACTGACTATCACATGGATAGTGGTCCCGTATATACATATCACATTGTACATGGTTGCAGTACACACATATGCCACACACAGTCCTGTGGTTACCGTATTCCACTGGGGCATGGATATCCTTCTGCAAGGCCACACCTATCTGTACTGTGTGTGATGCTGGTACATAGGTAGCCATTGTACCTGTGAACTACACACATCTACACACAGACAAGGGTACAATAACACATTTATGGTGTACCTTCAACAACAGCTACAGCTTTACATGGCACAACAGTGACATGCCACAATGTTTACTGGGCTCAGACAGTTTACATATGCGGCTGACATATGGACAACACATCTGTACACATCCGCATTCCACATACTCAGGGGTGTCTTCTGCTCTGACATGGCCCATGTCCTCCACATTAGTGTTGCATATTTATTTTATTTTTATTTTATTTTTATTTTACATTTGTTGACCAGGCTAGTCTAGCTGGATAGATATCCATTTTCAGTAGAGGCCCAGGGAGGAAAAGCTCCACACACAAAGGGAAAAAGCCCAATAGAACAATGTAAACATCTTTGTAACAAATGACTACGATAGAAGAATGTCCAAAAAGGACAGGTTACATAAAGACTACAGTAGGCAGAGAAATATACCAATATATATATATATATATATGTATGTATATATTATATATATAACTATACTCCTCATACATGCCATCTGCGGTGGGCAGTGTGAACGGAATGCTCCTGGATATGTGCACACATGCCACACTGCATGGGCTGGGCTTCTGTGTTACTTCCACGAATGCAACACACACCATGCTGTGGAACATAGGTCCTGTGTACATCCCGCAGGGACACACGGTAGCACTGTTCATGTTATACCTCCCTTGCTGTTTGAGTGACACGTTGTCCTGGTACCACCACAGCAGCGGTACTGTGTAGTGGTGCAGTTGACACCTGCCTCTGCTGTTCACAGGACACTACCATGGAGAGGTGACACTACTGTGTACACTGCCCATGTGCTGACACGTGGACCTGCCGGACTGCATTGTTGCCCACTGTGCACCTGTGCAGCTACTACATGTCCTTTGGGTATGGTTACTTGGTGTCCCTTCCATTTAGACTAGCTATCATGCTACTACTCTGTCCCATACCTACAGGCCATATGTATCCTGTTATTGTACATTCAATAGGCGATACCTGTGTTATGTATGATATGCCTGTGATACTGTGTATGATATCTGTCATATCTACCTAGACAACTTTACATTACACATATTTCACATACTATCCCCTAATGCAGGGCATACTTGCACGTCGGCCACACCTTACATATGACATCAGCGGTATATGCTCATACACATGCGTGCTGTGACAGTATACATACATGTACTATCCCCTGCTATGGCGCTTCCTTGTTGGACATCCACTGCCAGCAACAGCATGTGGTATGGCATTGTTCTCTTTAATGCCCTCCTGTGGCATCCCTTGTGGTGTCTCCGCTGTGTACATGATGTCCCACTGCTGTACACACGGTGTCTACAAGCGTTGGTATGCTCAGCAGGATATCACTACATAACTACCTTTCACCACTTTCTGCATTACGGACAAGTGTAATTAATTACAACCACCATTCACATACGGTACAGTTTATTAATAGAGATCATGCATTACACAACCTTACATATCGTGTGTTCTACATACCTTGTTGGTGTGTCGTTCCGTGTATCGTGTATCGTTTTTCCGTTTCCTTTCGGTAGTACAATGCTGTTTCGGTATGAGCATATGGTTTGATTATCCTGAGAGTCATCCTTATATACGTCGATACCTGCGACATGTGGATTCATTCCACCAATTGCTGTTCCTCAGTGAGTAATTACGTGCATATCACCTGTGCATCTACTCCATTCGGAAATTACGCGTCGATACAGGGGTATAATTGGAGTCTCCACCTGGGAGTTGGCTATTTGCCCTACCCTCGTGGAGATGGTCTGTATTGTGTTATGTTATGTGTAACTGCTATGCATAGCGAAATGTATATTTTGAAGTCATGTCACCCGTGGATTGTGTGTGACAGGTGTAGTATTTGGTTCGACATGTGGGTGTACCTGTCCTGCCAACGACTGATAACGGGGTACTGCATTCAGAAATGTAACATGGCTGTTGTATTCCTTTATACAACGCATGCAAGTATGCATCCGCCTTTAATTGTGTCTCCCACGTGATATGTTGTGGTTATGCAGATGTCATTGACTGACTGTATGTTTGTGCTGCTATTACGGTTTGTATTCCTTTAATATCTACGGTGGGGGATATTGGTGGTTGTACGTGACGGATACGGGTTGTAGGCCTTGCATCTCTACATGGACAGTATAGTTGTCTGTGTGCTCCATCCCTACTTGGAGAGGTAACAGTTAATAGTCTTTTGTTATGGGAGTGTGGGTTGGGCTGTTGTTAATTGGTTCTGATATCGTCTGCACGTGGCCTTGATGCATGTATACCCCCATAACTTCTGTGGTATATCAGCAGCTATGTGTACGTGAGTAATTACGTGCATATCACCTGTGCATCTACTCCATTCGGTAATTACGCGTCGATACTGGGGTATAATTGGATTCTCCGCCTTGGCATTGGCTATTTGCCCTACCTTCGTGGAGATGGTCTGTATTGTCTTAAGTTATGTGTAACTGCATCTGCTATGCATAGGGACAAGTATATTCTGCATTCAAGTCACCCGTGGATTGTGTGTGACAGGTGTAGTATTTGGTTCGACATGTGGGTGTACCTGTCCTGCCGACGAATGATAACGGAGTATTGCATTCCAAACTGTAACATGGCTATTGTTTGCATTTATACAACACATGCAATTATGCATCTGCCTTTAATTGTGTCTCCCACGCGATATGTTGTGGTTATGCAGATGTCATTGACTGACTGTATGTTTGTGCTGCTATTACGGTTTGTATTCCTTTATTATCTACTGTGGGGGATATCGGTGGTTGTACGTCACGGATACGGTTTGTGGGCCTTGCATCTCTACATAACCAGTATAGTTGTCTGTGTGCTCCATCCCTACTTGGAGGGTTAACAGTTAATAGTCTTTTGTTATGGGATTGTAGGTTGGGCTGTTGTCATGTGGTGTCGGTATCGCCTGCAGGTGAGCTTGATGCATGTATACCGCCATAAAATCTGTGGTATATTAGCGGTTATGTATATGTGACAACTATCCCTTGTCAGTCTGTCCCAGATATTTGCAGTCATTGTGGTCCTGTTGTTGGGATAGCCTGTTTGCCAGTGGTTGCCACATATTCAGATGGGAATTGATTGTGTGACACTTGTAGAACACACACCGGTGTTTACGGGCCAACAAGTGGCCACGGTCAGTACTGGGGTAGCACATACATATTTCCGCGATACATACCTATTGCTGTGTGGCTTGGCCAACGTATCATATTGCATGTAACATATCAGTGTCATACATGCAGGCATGACTATTACATATGTCCTTTCCATTTCTTATGGGGAATATTCCTGTGCTACCATCTGGGACATATTCACTTTGTATCGTTCTATGTCACGACACACCTAGCCAGGGAGGGGCTGTCACTACTACTGTGGGACTAGTGGTGAACATATGCCTGAGGCTAGTTTACCGTATGCCTACACCTAATATTCTGCTCTGCCTCTAACTTGGCACCAACATACACATGTTGCAGACACACACATTACACTCACACAGCGACGCACACGGCACCCTCAGCGCACACGTACACATACTACGGCACTCATGGGGACTGTTGCACACAGTACCTACGTGGACCGCAACACCAGCAGTGGTGTCTACCTCTCCCTTCATATCATCATACTATTACACGCGCATGTACTGTTACAGTACTGTGTTCTGGCGGTCTTTCGGCCTCGCGGTTATGCATATCGGTATGTTACACGCTCCATGGTTGGCGGTATCCTCTTATTTTGAACCTCCCGGATGTTCAGATTGTCGTTGCACTATGTATACTATGTACAGATATCGCGGGATACCTCTCAGTCACCTTATATCCCTCTAATTCCCTGTCTTATCTGTATTATATATATATATATATATATATATGTATATGTGTACATATTTATATATATATATATATATATATATATATATATATATATATATATATATATATATATATATATATATATATATATATATATACGGGTTCACTTCAGTTCACTGAACTTTCAATTCACTGACTTTCATTTCACTGACACCATTTCACTGAAATTCATTTCACTGAAACTTCATTTCACTGAAAGTTCATTTCACTGACAAGTATTATTACAAATTAAATGGAATATGCCCCCTTCCCCACTGTAGTGCGACCCTGAATGAATTTCAGTGAAATGGTGTTAGTGAAATGAAAGTCAGTGAATTGAAAGTTCAGTGAACTGAAGTGAACCCATATATGCATATATATATATATATATCTATCTATATATATATATATATCTATCTATCTATATATATATATATATATATATATATATATATATATATATATATTTATATGTATACATCTTGCGGCGACCGTGGCAAGCACACAGCAACGCCATGTGCTGTAGGACTCACGTACTGTTCAGGTGTTGGCATCACATGTTCCACTGGCTGTTGGGTTTACAGTGTTTGGGGGCTGCCTATGTTGGAGTCACACATAAGGCCACCCATACATTACACTTTACAGGTGGTCATGTTTGTGTGCTGCCCATTTCACTGTGTGTGCAGGTGGGGAGGTGTCAGTCCATGGGGCCTATGCTGTCAGAGTATGTGATATACGTTCCCTCTTTGCCATGGTGTAGGCATATTGGGTACGCCTCCGTCTGCCTACTGGGGCTGGCACAGTGTGTTCCTGGTCCGGAACCCTCTGTGCCTGGACTGGCCTTGGCAATTGTGGTGGGCTTTGTGGCCCTTCACCATTATGTCCCTGCAGCAGCTGCTTCCGCAGGATCATATTATGTAGCATGGCACATACTATGAATATGTGGGCACATGTGCCTGGAGAGTACTGCAAGGCTCCACCAGATGTATCCAAGCACCGGAACCATGATTTCAGCATCCTGAACACATGCTCTATGATTATTCTGGTTTGTGCATGTGCCTCATTATGGCGTTCTTGCATGTGTGTGTGTGTGCATTTCTGATGGGAGTCATCATCCACGGCTCCAGTGCATAGCCAGCATCCCCCACGAGATGGCCTCGTGGGATGTCCCCCCTGACAAATACCTGGTACAGTTGTGAGGCATGCCAGATATGGGAGTTGTGGTAACTTCCAGGGCTGCCAGCACACACATCCATGATAATGCCCTGGGCATTGCACACGACCTGGCAATTGATGGAGTGGAATCCCTTGCGGTTTATGTAGCGTCTACCCTGCTCTCCAGGTGGTGACTTGATTTGTATGTGCGTACAGTCTATCGCACCCAGTACCTCCGGGTATTGTGCCACATGGTGGAAGTGGCGCATATTGCTAGCCAACTCCTCCTGAGATCTGGGGAAGTATATATGCTCATTGGCATGTGGTAACATGGCATCCAGGAACTGGTGTAGTACCCTGGATGCTGATGCCTGTGAGATGCCCATTATATCTCCAGTTGGCCTGTGAAAGGTACCTGTGGCCAGTATTCGCAAGCTTACACATACCTTTGTGTCCACTGGGATGGGTTCCCCTCTGTTGTTTCTTGTTCTCAAGCGTGGCCGGCACAGCTCCACTATTTGCTGTAACATGTCCCTGTCCACCCTGTAACGCTCCACTATCTCCTGGTCATGTAGCCCCTGGTAGGTTACCCTTGGTCTGAACACTCTCCTCCTCCTCCGAGGCCTGCGGTGGTTGTCGGCACCCTCATCCACAACACCGTCTGTCTCTAACACATGCTGATGGATCACAGCTACGGCAGCACCCAACATGTACATTTTAAAAGTTCCCCGTGTGTTTACACCTATGGTGCGGCATTTGGGAATACACAGCTGTGTGTTGTGTGCATTCACACTTTATACTATTGTGCTGTGCACACCGATGATGTCATAGGGTGTGTTTGTACAGCCGTATCTAAGGGTTATCTTCCGTGTTTTACCGATGAAACTACAACGGTGTTGCCTTTGGTGTTGCATTACTCTTGCCTGCCATGGATTACCTTTCGACATTCCCTTACTATTTCTGCATGTTGCACCTACCATTTTCTGGCATGCATCCTGCAGAGCACTGTCATTTCTACTTTCATGGACATGTCATATCATGCGTTTTGTGTGCTACTGCCATTGTGCTGCCTGTCTGCTTTGCTCTGCTGTGTCAGGTCTTCTATCTTTGCAGTCTGCTACCTCCCCTACTTTCTTTGCATTCATATGCCTCCCCTATCCCGTTTTGCAGGTTTCTGCATGCAGAGTTATCAGCTGCCGCCGATTGGCCTTCGTGGGTTGATTAGTGTTGATTGCTCATTAGTACTCCAATTACACTTCTTCCGCATTTCCTTATATTCTTCACATCACCTTCCTGTTTCCGATATTGTTTGCGGGGCGTGCGTCACATGACTAGGTTCCGGGAACGTTGACATCCTCGTACACATGCACTTTTGCATGCATTGTGTGCTCTCAGCTAAACTATTACCCAACACCCCGGTCCTGCAGCTTTGATTTGCAATGTACAGCCCAGGTTTGCTGTGCTCCAATGTGCTTACTGCTACGGTGGCACACCCCTCTGCAGATGTCATGTATTCTCTCTGAGCCACTCCTCGGTGTATTAACGCTGCGCCATTTGGTACAGCCTTACTCCGGCGGGGGATTTGCGATTCAGTATTATCTGCCTCATTTGCATGGCATTGACTACTAATTCATAGTTACCACGCCGAAGACTGCCGCGAGTCCTTGGCAACCCTTGAACCGTGGTTGTGGCATTCCATGCATACCATGGTGTATTATGCTGTGGACCTGATGTCTATTATGATGCTGTTTTTTAACATTGTTATATTATTTCATTATGTTGCACCTTCCGCACACATGTCCTGCGGTTCTGACGTGAGTTACTGTGGACATGCCATTTAAGTTGTTATTTACGTGTTGTGCATGTTTTCTTTTGCCATTGTCTGTGTATTTTGCCATTGGCATATGGTAACAGTGTGATACCTGGGTCTGACACTCTTCCGTTACTCCGATGTTATGTTTGGGAAAATGTAAACCGTTTTTTTTTGGTTTACATTGCGGTGGGCTTATGCTACGCCTGCACCACTTCGTGAATCGCTATATGCCTTCATTTGCTTGGTGACACACCGCACATGGGGTGTTTAGCATACCTATGCCAGGGGCTGCGCAGATCTGGCGCACGCCGGTAGTGGACGTGGAATTGGATCGTACCTGAATCGCTCGGTGGCCATATTTGGCATTGTAACGCCTACGCTATGCGTGCGCCTGGTGCAAGGTTCATGAATCCCGGGGACCATCTTTTATGGTGTGGCCATAAAGTAATTTAATTTAAATTATTTTTCTGAAGTTAACCTCCTGCATTCCAGTTTCCACTGTCAACATATATACATTTAGACAGTTACAATAGTGCATGTACATTTCTGTTTTCCTTCAGTAGGGCACACTGTGGATGCATTTCAAACACAAGCATGTTATAACATATATTTTCAACACATGTCTGTACAAAGCAGTTACTAAACACATGACATACAGTTGTAATACATTTGTAACACAAGCATCTTACACAAATCATTTCAATATTCACCAATGACATATAATTATTTACAAAATTGCAGCTAGCTGGGCTGGCAGTATCTCCCTTTGTCAAACTTCTTCCCCCTTGAAGACTCAAGTTAGTTTTTCAAGTGACCCTTGAGAAACATTGCTTGAGAGGGATGAGCCTATCTGGGAATATATTACCCCATACCCTGTCATGAGATTTCAGCTGCCTTGGCATTGCTGACTCCAGTAAAGTGCTGCACTGTCCTATCATATGCCTGCAACCCTAGGCTCCACCACAGTAACATGAGATTTTGCTGGCTGTCTCCCTGTAGTCATAGGTTCCCCTCAGACACCTCATGCCTTCTACTGAAAATAGTTTACACAAAGTCCTCCCTATCATGGTATGGTTTTGTTATGTTAACATGGTACAGCTTATGCCCCTGCCTTCTGTCTAGCAGTTCTACCACATAGTTAACATCTACTGACCTTCCTTACCACCTTGCAGAGTCCATCCCAAGCTGTGTGCAACTTATTACATCTGACAGGAATGAGAACCATAACCTGCTACCCCACAGCATTCTCTCTAGCTCGAGCATTCCTGTCATACCAGATCTGTTTCTGCTGTTGGGTTTCTGCCAGGTACTCCTGGGCCAGCCTATGTGTTCCCTGAGCTGTGTCCTGAAGTTTAGGACATATGCTACAACAGACTCCTTGTGGGATTCTCACTCACCCTCTCACTCATCTTGAATCAAATCTAGATGTTCTCTTACCCAATGCCTATAAGCAACTCAAAAGGTGAAAAATTTGTGGAATCCTGGGGTACCTCTCTGTAAGCAAACAACAGATGGGGCAAATGTTTTTCCCACTCCATGTTAAACTGGTCTGCAAATGCCTGTAGCATGGTCTTTCGTGTAGAGATTAACCTCTCCCCCAGACCATCAGTCAGGGGATGGTAGGGGTGGTCTTTAGGTGCTTCATCCCACAGTGCTTCCACAGACAAGCCAGCATGTCTACAATTAAATTGTACCTCTGTCAGTCAATATTTCTTTTAGGAAACCTACTGTGCTGAAAATCTCTAACAAAGCATTTGCCACCTTTTTAGCCTCAACGGAGGACTGGGCCACTGCCTCAGGGTATTTGGTAGCATAATCTACTACCACTTGGGCATACGTCTTCCCTGTAGAACTTGGGGTACTCAAAGGCCTCACAATGTCTATAGCTGCCCTCTGAAACAGCTCCTTAATCACAGGCAAAGGCACCAAAGGAGCTTTGACCTTGTCTCCTGCCTTGCTTACCTTTTGACATTGCTCATGGGTCCTGTAGTACCCTGTTACATCCCTGGAAACCCCCAGCCAATAAAAGTTCTGCATAATACGTGTGTGCTCTATGCCCATATGACCTGCAAAGAGAATGTCATGGGCTATGGCTAGAAGTGCAGATGGTAGAAACTGGCCAGTACCAACTGCTGTATTCTTTTACCCTCTAGCTTTCCCTCAGGGGTCCAGTCTCTCTACAGTAACCATTTGTCCTAGTATATATACTCTCCTATTCCTTGAAAATCAGGTGCCTCCCTGGCTATCTCAATCAAGCCTTGTAACATAGGGTCTGAGAGCTGAGTCTCAACTTTCTCTTTGTAACCCTTCTCAGCTCCCCTTCCATAGGAAGTCTGGTATCCTCTGACAGCAGTGCCTCACTATCAGGCTGGGTACTAGTATGTCCCTCTGCCCTTGCAGTCACTCTGTCCAAGGGGACATCAGCACCCACAAGCAGCTGTGGCTCACCTTCAGTATCACTGCTACAGGGTGGCTATTTCCCTGAAGTAGCCTCCTCACCAGTATTGACTTCAAGTGTGTGGCCTGTCTGGGTCCCCCCCAGGCTACCAGACCCACATGCTTGTCTCCAAGCCTGGCTGCCTGTAACTGCTTCACACAAGTTACTGCATTATCAAAATCATCCCCTACTAGGACATCTGCAGGGATATCCTCAAACACACCTACTTGCTTGCTTCCTTTTCCACCCTCCCAGTCAAGGGGAACCCTAGTCAAAGGTATTTGGAATGGAGTCCCTCCTAAAGCTCTGACTGAAGTAGACTGCCCAAGCAAATAGTGTTCCTCTTTAACCATTGCAGGTTTCACAGTGGTTATATCAGAGGCTGTGTCTCTCTTAGCAGTGACCTATTTCCCATCTATGAAGATAGGATATAACCTCTTGTGATAGTTTGGAACATTTGTCACCAGACAACTTACTCCTGGCATTCTGTCATTCCCACTTTCTGGCTCTCCCAACTTTTGTTCCCCACCTTGCCTATGTGGACATCTATATGCTACAGAGCCCCAATGGGTGCATTTAAAACAATTAACCCTTGATCCTGAACTCCTGGCTTCCCCTGTTACTGGCAGACTCCGTTGGGGCAGTTTACACTATCACCATGGGTTCTCTTAGACCCATGTGTAACACTTGGTATCCCTTTCCTGTGCAGTAATGCTCTGCTTTGTAGGTATAAGCCTCCCTTTTTCCCCAACTCATCTGGGATATTACATTCCCTATCTGCCAACCAGATTCTCATGTCCACAGGCAAAATTGTTGTTGTTGTGTCTTTCGGCTTTTCCCGGTTAGGGGTCGGGGCTTATTCCCTCACCGAACGTTCTGCCAGCCCTTCAAAAGTGGTGACCTGACACCCACTCACCATCTTATGAAAATAAGTGTTTAACTCAACAATACATTTATACACACTTTCATCTGCCTTGCGTCTATGCTCATCAACTTTTTTCTATAAACTTCGTGTTAACTTAAAACTCTTTAATAAACAATTTTTAACTGTATTATAATTTAAGCAATCAGTATCAGACAATTTAGTAACAGCTGTTACAGCTTTAACATCAAGTATGGGGGTCAGGAACCATACCCAGAGCCCTTGGTCAACATTATACTGTTTACATACCCTTTCAAGCATATGAATAAAACTATCAAAGTTATCACCCCCTGTAAATTGGGGAAGGAATTTACTAACCTTTACTGCATCTGTGGTTCAGTTATTTCCTTCCCCATTACCTCAATGACTCTGGTAAAGAGTCAGCATCTCCCTTTCCTGTTGCTCTGCCTCTCATTTTCTTCAGCTTCCAGTCATCTCAGTTTCTCTGCTGCTTCTAATTCCATTTGTTTCTCCTGCAATTCTTCTGCATCTAAACACCACAGTCTCTCTGCTGATTTTATTTCCAACTATTTTACCTCCAGTTCAACTCTCTTTAATTCCAGACAGATTTTTAAGCCCTCTGTGGAAAGGTTGATCTGGCAATTTTCTGAGAGTTGTACATCCCAGAAGCCAGTTTGGCTGTCCTCCTGGTTGTTGGTCTGTAATGCAAGTGTGACTAAGGCTGCAATCATTTCTGCTTTAGTCAGGTTGGCATGTACCAGTCCTTTGTCTTGGCACATCTCAGCCAACTGCCTCCTTGTCAGCTTGCCGTACTCCTTGCTGACATCCCTGCCTGCTCTCCATGACTAACTAAGCTAACAAAAAAAATAAATAAAATTATTGTGATATGAAACTCTGAATGTCTACCATGTGGTTGCTTAAGAGTGCAAACACATTCTTTAGTGACCACTGTTTACAGGCTACAGGAGTTCAATATCCACACTCCTGAATCCCAATATGTGTATCTCCCACCATTGTCAACCATTAAATTTGACTACCCAGTGGGGCATGTACACTGGGAGGATAACAGGTACACACACAGTATATCCAGATGCAGCTCTCTGCATCAAGTGCAATTTCCCTTAAAAGCACTCAGAAACCACATCATGCTGGGGATGGTTTCTTCCTCTTTCTCCAGATCCTCAATAAGGCTCCCCACTGGCATAGCTATAGAGATGATATCCCAGCTGCATGGCCAAGCCAAGACTTCCAGCACCCTCTCTGTCCAACCAGTGCTTTGTGTCCCTGCCCAAGTAGCTGACACAGACACTCTTTGAGGTTTGATTCACACACGCACACACACACACACACACACACACACACACACACACACACACACACACACACACACACACCTGGGAAAGGCTGGCAAAGGTTTACTAGCTATGCCCCCTTTTGCCCATACTATAAGGTAGTTATCACTGCCACCAGCCAACTCCTTATCAGTTACTTTAAGGCACTTAACTAAGGGTGTCCAATCTTACTGTGTGATATTAATATTAATACAAATGATAGTTTGACCAAGAGCAAGGCTATTAGGAGTGGCCCACACAGTGTCATCAAATAAACATGTAAGTGCTCTCAAAACTTGAATATCTCTAGAAAGATCAGGCACAATTAAATGTTAAAATATATTTAATAATAAATAATAAAATAACAAGGAATTACGCAGTATATATTCACAGTTCAATCAGAGTTCAAAATCACAGGATATACTTAATACAACATTGCAGGCAGTCTCAAATAAATAAAGAAAAATATCTAAGCTAAGCTTTGCTATATTCCTGACTATATCCAAGAGAATTATACTGTTCCTAGAAACTTACTTCATCAGAGCATGGCAGATCTGTGCTGAATGGTTCCTGTTGTTGTCAGATTCAAGACAGAATACAGAATGCACTGTCTCTCTAAGAGTCTTCTGTAATTAACATCTCAAATATTATTGCTGGGATAGTTTCCAAAAAGACATAATTTCTTGACATTCAACTCTATCCCAGGTGAAACCCCCCCACTGCTGGAAGCTGACAGTATTTAACATCTACCTGTAAAAATACATAGACCTCAGATCTTTTGCAGATGCTGGAAGTCATAAAACAATTACATTCCTTCATATTTCAAGACTAATAATTATTTCATCCTAGAGACAATACAGAAAGCTCCCTAGTTTTAGACATTGTGTCTCCTTGCTGCATTGAAACTGAAAGATACCATATTTTATGGTATGGCCATAAAGTAATTTAATTTCAGTTATTTTTCTGAACTTAACCTCTTGTATTCCAGTTTCCACTGTTAAAATATTCACATTTAAACAGTTTCAATAGTGCATGTACATGTCTGTCTCTCTCTAGTAGGGCACACGGTGGATACATTTCAAACACAAACGCATTATAAAATATCTTTTCAGCACATGTGTACAAACCAGTTAAACACATGACATACAATTCTAATACATTTGAACACAAGCATCTTACACAAATCATTTCAATATTCACCAATGACATATATATATATATATATATATATATATATATATATATATACAAAATTGCAGCTAGCTGGGCTGGCAGTATCTCCATTTGTTGCACTTCTTCCCCCCTCAAAGACTCAAGCTGGTTTTCTAAGTGACCTTTGAGAAACATTGCTTGAGAGGGATGAGCCTATCTGAGAATACATTACCCCATACCCTGTCTTAAGATTACAGATGTCTTGGCATTGTTGATTCCAGTACAGTGTGGCACTGTCCTATCATATGCCTGCAACCCTCGGCTCCACCATAGTAACATGGGATTTTGCTGGTTGGCTCCCTGTAGCCATAGATCCCCCCTCAGACTCCTCCTGCCTTCTACTGAAAATACTTAAGAGAAGGGTTTCCCTGTCATGGTAAGGTTTCATCATGTTAGCATGGTATACCTTATGCTCCTGCCTCCTGCCTAGCAGTTCTACCATGTAGTTAACATCACTGACCTTCCTTACTACTTTGAAGGGACCCTCCCAAGCTGCTGCAGCTTATTGCATCTGACAGGAATGACAACCATAATCTGCTGTCCCACACCATAATCTCTAGCTCGAGCATTCCTGACCAGAACTTTTTCTGCTTTTGGACTTCTGCCAGGTTCTCCTAGGGCAAGTCCATGAGATCTCTGAGCTGTGTCCTGAGGTTTAGGACATATGCCACAACAGAGTCATTGTGGGATTCTTACTCACCCTCCCACTCATCTGGAATCAAATATAGAGGTCCCCTCATCCTATGCCCATACAGCAACTCAAAAGGTGAATAACCTGTGGAGTCCTGGAGCACCTCTGTATGCAAATAACAGATGTGGCAAATATCTGTCTCTTAAACTGGCCTGCAAATGCCTGTAGCATGGTCTTTAGTGTAGGGTTTAACCTCTCCACCAAACCATTAGTCTGGGGATGGTAGGGGGTGGTCTTTAGGGGCTTCATCCCACATTGCTTCCACAGACAAGCCATCAGGTCGGACATGAAACTGACATCTCTGTCAGTCATTACTCCAGGTACAAATATGTCAGCCATTATTTCAGGTACATTACCTCAGGTACAAATATGACTCCGTCATTGTACATGTGGGTGTGAATGACCTGAGATGTACCTCCCTGGACTACATGAAAAGAGACATGAAAGAGCTCTCAAATTATGTAGCCCTAGCAGGTATGACCCTAACCCTGAGCAGCATCCTACCATCACTGAGAAAGATACCACAGTGCAAGCAGAAAATGATTGATGTCAACAATTGGGTAGGTTTCTTGTGTCATGCTAAGGGAGTCCAGTATCTGTCTGCCTGGGATGACATGATTGATAGACCTCGAAGCATTGCCAGAGATGGCCTACATTTGTCACCCATGGGATTCTGGATACTGGCCAAGGCTCCTGCCACCCTCATAGTGCCTTTTTTAGACACTGTTTCAAAGACCAAATTACCACCGTAACAGCTACAAACAAATGCAGTCTGAGGGTCATGCTGCTTAACTCTAGAAGTCTAATTCTCAAATTGCACTCACTCAAAGCACTCCTCAAAATGGAGAACATCAACATTTGTGCTGTAACAGAGACCTGGTTAAAGGCAGCAGAAAGCACCCCTGCACTACCAGGCTATAACTTATTCCACACCTTTTGGCTCCAGAACCTGGACCGAAGCTCCAAAGGCGGTGGTGTTTCCATATTCATAAAGGATGTGCACACCTCCAGACTGGTAGCCCAACATAATGCATCAGAAATACTTCAGGTACAGCTAACATTGGGTAAGGCAACAATTCAGGTCGTTGCCTGTTATAGGTCCCCAACCAATGTCCCAAGACTCACACTCCATGTTCCTAAGCACCCTGGAGAATATTAGGGTCCAGCCTAACACTCTCATATTGGGTGACTTCAACTACCCCTCCATTAACTGGGAAAACTGCTCATGTACCAATACACTTGCCTAACAGTTCCTATAATTCATTAATTCCAATGCCCTGGATCAGCTCGTTCTTACCCCCACTAGAGATAGTAACATCCTTGACCTGGTCATTTCTAACATGGATGACCATTGCTCTACACCAATAGTCAACTCTACCCTGGTTAGATCTGACCACAAACTAATCACCTTGGAAATCCACATCCCACCCACCACCTCCACCCCCACACACAAAGGTAACCACCATGAAGAATTTCTCCAAAGCTAACTTTGGGCTCCTAAAACAGAGGTGGCTAACTTCATGGCACCCATGGAAATAGAGAATAGTTGCCTGACTGCCAAATCATACACCAATGCAATGTACAAACATGTACACAAATACATGGATCTCTCTATCCCCAATAGAACCAAGACATTCTCCTCCAAAAAAAGGAAGCCAATCTGGTGGTCCCCTGCCATAAACAAACTCTACAACAGAAGGAGGAAACTGATGCAGAATAAGGTGAAGTCCCAAGATGGTAAAAACTCCCTTATCAGCCTCAACAAAAAGTTGAGATCCCTCATCAAATCCTCTAAAGCTAACTATGAAAACAGAATTGCAGCAGATAGTAAAGACAACCATAAGGCCTTCTATAGTTATGTAAAGAACGACAATACCCAGATTTGCTCTGATCTACTGAACAATGGTACCAACTATACTGAGCCAACAGATATTGCCAATATACTGGCCGAATGATTCAGGGCCAACTTTACCTCCCTCTCCTCGCAAAGGACCAATCACAATACCAGTAGATTGCCAGGCACCCAGTATTACTGCTGCACAGGTTAGAACAGCACTGTCCAAGGCCAAGAATACAACTTCTATGGGACCTGACAATAATCCTGGCTGTGTTCTACATGAACTACAGAGTGAACTGGCACCTCACCTGTGTGCCCTGTTCAATTGCAGCCTCACCTAAGGCTTTGTCCCTACCAAATGGCACACTGCTATAGTCATTCCTCCCCACAAAAGAGGAGTGACTACAGATCCTGGGAACTATCGCCCTATTAGCCTGACAAGTCTGATATGCAAAGCTATGGAACGCATCATCATGGACCTAATAAACAAGGATATAGGGAATCTTCAAACTTTGGATCCCACACAGTTTGGTTTTGTGAAGAGTAAATCATGCCTGCTCAACTTGGTCAACTTCTTTAAGTCAGTCACCAGAGCTGTGGATGAAGGCAAGGTGGTTCATACAACCTACCTTGATCTGGTCAAGGCCTTTGATACCATCACCACTCAGGAATCATAGAAAATCTCAGTAAGCTAGGCATCAACCTCTGTATCACTAGATGGGTTGCAAACTGGCTCGTAGCTATAACCCACAGTGTGAAAGTATCTGACTCCAAGTCAGACTGCTGATTAGTCATTAGCAGAATCCCACAGGGATTGGTCCTGGGTCCTCTCCTGTTTGGTACCTACTTCTCAGAAGTCCAGGCCAACACGAAGGGACTCTGGCTCACAAAGTTTGCAGACAATTGCAAGTTGCGAGCCATTATTAACTCCCCAAGTGATGTTGACATCCTACAGAAAGGCCTCACTGAGACCAACGACTGGTGTCATAACCATGGCCTTAAGCTCAATGCCAAAAAATGTGTCAAATGCCCCATTGGGAAAAATCCTGTTCCCATGAATTACCACATTGATGGTAGTCTACTGAATACAGAAGGCGTTATAAGATATCTGGAACACAGGTTAGCAGCAACCTCTCTTCTGATAACCACATTGCCACTGGTGTCAGAATGTCCTTATACATGGCACATTTCATTACTAAGGATTTTGCATCCAGGAAGAAATAGGTCATTGCCTCCCTCTACTCTTCCCTCATTAGGCCAATCATCGAGTACAATGCCCCATTTGGCATGTACCTCACTACACACCTGCAACAACTGGAGAGACTGCAAAAGTATCACACAAACAGGATCCTAGGTCTTAAACACTTGTCCTATATGGACAGACTCAAAAAACTCCAGCTATTCTCTGTCTCATATTGTCGACTCGGAGGCAATCTCTGCTTGACTTACAAAGCCATGTCTGACCCAACTCTGTTAGAAACACTACATCTAAAGAAATCCCAATCCCTCCACACCACAAGCTCCAGAGATCTCAAACTCATTACCACAATCAACAGAACATGCTGGAGGGACAGGTTCATAACCCAGAGACTGCTTCATGCTATGGAAGAGACTTCCCATAGATGTCAAACAGAGCATCTCAGTGGCTGTCTTCAAGAGAAATCTTAAGTGTAGATGGGAAATAGAAAATTCACCCTGTGGATCACTCCAGTGGCTCTAGTTGACAGAGGAACTGGGAACTAAGGTCGGGTGGGTGGCACAATGCCAGGGTAATCCTATGGGCTAGGCTTGTAAAGGCTCCAGGGCCATTAGCCTAGTACACACCTATGAACCTATGAAACCTACCATGCTGAAAATCTCTAAAGAAGCATTTGCCAGCTTTTTGAACTTAATGGAGGACAGGGCCACCACCTCAATATATCTGGTAGCATAATCTACTACCACTAGCATATACTTCTTCCCTGTGGAACCTGGGGTACTCAGAGGCCCCACAATATCCATAACTACCATCTGAAATGACTCCTCAATCACAGGCAAAAGCACAAAGGAGCTTTGACCTTGTCTCCTGCCTTGCCTACCTTTTTTGTGATTGCTCACAGGTCCTGCAATACCCTGTTACATCCCTGGAAATCCCAGGCCCATAAAAGTTCTGCATAATACATCTCGTTGTATGCTTTATGCCCATAAAACCTGCAAAGGTAATGTCATGGGTTATAGTTAGAAGTGCCAGACAGTAGGCTCTGGGCACTACCAGCTGCTGTATTATCTTACCATCTAGCCCTCCCTCAGGGCTCCACTCTCTGTACAGTAACCCTTTGTCACAGTATATAGATTTCCCTTTTCCTTGAGAATCAGGTGCCTCCCTGGCTGACTCCCTGAAGCCTTGTAATGTAGAGTCTGAGAGCTGAGCCTGTCTCAGCTCTCTCTTTGTAACCCTTACCAGCTCCCCTTCCACAGAAAGTCTGGTTTACTCTGACAGCGGTGTCTCACTGTCAACCTGGGTACTACTACTCACCTCTGCCCTTGCAGTCACTCTGTCCAAGGGGAACATCAGTACCCACAAACAGCTGTGGCTCACCTTCAGTCTCATGGCTACAGGGTAGCTTCCTCCCTGAAGTAGCCACCTCACCAGTCTTGGCTTCAAGTGTGTGATCTGTCTGGGTCCCCCCAGGCTTCCAGACCCACATGCTTGTTTCCAACCCTGACTGCATGTAACTGCATGCACACAAGGTACAGCATTATCAAAATAATTCCCTACCAGAACATCTATAGGGATATCCTCAAACACACCTACTTCGTTTCTTCCTTTTCCACCCTCCCAGTAAGGGGTGAACCCTAACCAGAGGTATTTGGAATGGGGTTCCTCCTAAAGACCTGAGTGGAGTAGACTGCCCAAGCAAGTAGTGCTACTATTTAACCATGGCCTGTTTCCCCTCTACTATTAGAGGATGTAACCTCTTGTGGTAGTTTGGTACCATTGTTGTCTCCAGATAACTTACTGCTGGCATTCTGTCATTCCCACTTACTGGCTCTCCCACCTTTTGTTCTCCACCTTTCCTCCATGGACATCTATATGCTTCATGGCCCTACTGGTTGCATTTAAAACATTTAACCCTTGATCCTGGCCATGTATCTAAACTAGTGGCTTACCCTGTTACTGGCAGACTCTGTTGGGGTGGTTTAGGCTGCCTACCATGGGTTCCCTTAGACCCATGTGTAGCACTGGATATCCCTTTCCTATGCAGTGATGCCTTGCTTGCTAGGTATAGGTCTCCCTTTTTCTCCAACTCATCTGGGTTATTGCATTCCCTTTCTGCCAACCAGATTCTTGTGTCCTCAGGCAAAGTGCTAAGGGCGTGTTCCCTCACCAAAAGGTCTGCCAGCCCTTCAAAATTGGTGACCTGACACACACTCACCCACCTATGAAAATAAGTGCTTAACCCACCAATACATTCACAAACACTTTCATCTGCCTTGCACCTGTGCTCCTGAAACTTTTTTTCTATAATCTGCAGGTGTTAACTTAAAACACTCTAATAAACAATTTTTAACTGTATTATAATTTAAATTTATAAACAGCAGTTACAGCTTTACCATGGAGTGAGGAGGTCAGGAACCATACCCAGAGTGCTTGGTCAACATAATACTGTTTACATACCCTTTCAAACATATGAATTAAACTATCAAAATGATCACCCTCTTAAATTGTGGAAGAAATGTACTGACCTTTGTTGCTTCTGGGGTTTGGTTACTCCCTTCCCCATTAACTCCATGACTCTGATGAAGAGTTAGCATCTCCTTTTTATGTTGCCTCTGCCTCTCTTTTTCTTCACCTTCCAGAAATCTCAGTGTTTCTGCTGCTTCTAATTCCACTTGCTTCTCCTGCTGCAGTTTCTCAGTTTCTTCAGCATTATGTGTGGTCTTTTCTCTGTCCATCATTTCAATTTTCAGTAATGTCTATAACCTTTTCTGATCTCAGACTATGACTGTGATTTTGTCTTTAGTACCATATTTTGAAGTTTTTCTTAAGTGCACTGATTGCAGATCTTGCTGCTAGGCTGCATTAGATTGTAGACCCATGAATTTCCATAATTTTACAATGTATTTTCTACCTGCATTAACTGACACAAAAGTAGTTGGTCTGAAAGAGAGGGAGAGGGATGTATTTCTGGACTGGTTCCTCAATAGTTTTAATGAGGCAGACAGAAGGATTCTGGGTCCCCAAATGCTATGAAAGTCTTTTTAGTATCTTACCAAAAAGGCCTTCATTTAGGACAGTCTCCCAATATATATATATATATATGCCTATGCCCCCAAACTACTTCCATGCAATCCAAATAACAATTAGTTATATTAAGGTAAAATTTGCATAACAACTTAAGTGTCAAAAAGGAAAAGTGCAGAAAATGGCAAGCAACGTGTAATCAATATTCTTATTAGATAGATTAGACTGGAGTCCAGACTATTACATTTTTGTTATTCTCAAAGTAGGTTGAATCAGTGAAGACGGCAATCTTCTCCATGTGTGCTAGGGGAAAGGCCACAAGGTATCACTTAACATTTTATTATGAAAGATGAGATGACTGGGTGATGCCAATTTGTACAGCGTCGGGAGTAGCAGAAAGAATCCTGCTCTCTCTTGAAGAGGCGTGGGATATTTTAAACTGAAAAATTGGTAGGTCTTAGTTTAAGGCAATTCTTTTTAAGGGAAGAGGGAGGAGGAGAGCATTTCCTGAAATATATGAGAAGTTGCTTGCCAAGGGATGTACTCAAATAATTGAACCACATCTATATCATAGTTGTAGCTACACAAAATAAGTTTTCACCATAAGTGCAAAACTGGATACTAGGAAGAAAATTCCTCTGTAAACAGTAATCATTTAAGTACCAGCATAGCGTAATAAGAAAATATAGTATAAATATCACATAAACGTGTGTGCAAATAGGTTCATAGGTTCATAGGTTCATACTAGGCTATCTGCCCGAGGGCATTTACAAGCCTAGCCCATCGTTTTGTGGCTTACGCCACCCCTTTAGTATGGGGAACTATACCCATTATTTTGCTGTGCCTCTGTCGAGCAGTGACACTGAGGTAATCCCTGGGGTATATCTGTGATCTCCCATCCATTGGTCAAGATTTCTCTTGAACAAGGCCAGCGAGGTGCTCTGCCTCACATGTACCGGGATTTTGTTCCACAGCATAGGGAGTCTTTGGGTGATGAATCTATCCCTCCAGCACGTCCTATTAATAGCCGTGTCAAGGTTTAAGTCTCCGCCCTTGTGGCTCTGATGGATCTAGATTTTTGAGGTGAAGCATATTCATCAAATCTGGGTTTGACATGGCCTTGTATGTTAGGCAAAGGTCACCTCTGAGCAAGCGGTGGCGACTGAATAGAGCTGGAGTTCTTTCAGTCGGGCAGCATAGGACAGATTTTTGAGACCCTTTATCCTTTGGTGAGGAACTTTTGTGGCCTCTCCAGCTGCTGCAAGTGTCGGGTAAGATACATTCGAATGGGGCATTGTACTCAATCATTGGTCTGATGAGTGATGAGTAAAGGAGACTATGACCTCCCTTGATCTAGATGAGAATCCCTTCATGATAAGGTGGGCAATGTAGAAGGTCTTCCTAACTACTTTAGCTACATGGGTGTCGAATGACAGACTACTATCAACCTGGGTCCCCAGGTCCCTGATAACTTCTTCTGTGCTCAGTGGATTGCCACCTATTTGGTAGCTAGGGGTAACCTTGTTTTTCCCGAAGGGTATGACTATGCATTTTTTGGCATTTAACTTTAGGCCGTGGCTCTGGCACAAGTTATCCGTTTCTGTGAGACCCTTCTGAAAGATATCTGTATCAGATGTGTTTTCTACTATGGCCCAGTTTGCAGTCATCTGCAAACTTTGTCAGCCATAACCCTCCTGTGTTTGCTTGTACTTCGGAAAAGTAGATGCCAAACAAGAGTGGGCCCAGGACTGAGCCCTGTGGGACACCACTTGTGACAGGCTTTGAGTCTGACATGGCGCCAGCAACTCTGACCCTGTGGGTTCTGTCACTCAGCCAGTTTGCAACCCATCTTGTGATGTATGGGTTGACATTTAAGCTGATGAGTTTTCAATGATACCCGAGTGGGGTATTGTATCAAGGCCTTAGCCAGATCGAGGTAGGCTGTATGGACTGCCTTTCCCTCATCAATGGCTTTGGTGACTGTTTGAAAAAGTCAACCAAGTTTAAAAGGCATGATCTGCCTTTGACAAAGCCAAACTGGGTTGGATCCAAAGTCTGCAAATTCCCTATGTCTTTATTTATGAGGTCCATTATGATCCTCTCCATGGCTTTGCAGATAAGGCTTGTCAAGCTAATGGGCGGTAATTTCCAGGGTCGGTGGAGGCACCGCCTTTGTGAAGTGGTACCACAGTTGCAGTGCGCCACTCCTGGGTACGTATCCAGAGGTAAGACTTTGATTAAACAGCTGTCCTAGCTGTGGGTTTAATTCCTCATTGAGTTCATGGAGCACACAGCCGGGGACACCATCAGGTCCCATGGATGCTGTGTTTTTTGCTTTGGAGAGAGCAGTTCTCACTTGGGCGCTGGAGATGTTTGGGGGCTGCAATCGTTTGGTATAGATATCTCTGGTTTTGGGGAGGGAGAAGTTTGCACTGAACCTGTCAGCCAGTATGTTGGCAATGTCTGTAGGATCAGTAATCTTCACATCATTTTGAACTAGCTCTGAGCATATCTGGGAGTTTCCTCCCAGGTTTCTAACATAGCTAAAGAAGGCCTTATGATTGTCTTTTGAGTCTTTAGCTATTTTTCTCGAAATTTGCTTTGGACGATTTTATGAGAGCTCTTAGTTTTTACTTATAGTGATCAAGGGTGTCTTACCTTTTAAGGATTTTGCTCTATCTTGTAGTAGCTTCCTCCTTTGTTTGTAGAGTTTGTTTATGGCTGGGGTCCACCAGACTGGACGCTTGCCTTTGGTACAAAGAGTCTTTGTTTTGCTTGGGATTGCCTTATCCATGCAGTCCTGCAGGTGCTGGTAGAAGGCATTTGTAAGTGATTCAGCGGCTTGAGTACTGTTTTCCGCCTCGGGGCCTTAAAGGAGACCACACACTAGTCTTTAGAAGTGTGAAGTCGGCTTTTGAGAAGTTCTTTACTGTGGTCTTTTTTATTTCAGGTGGGGGTGGCATGAGGACCTCCAGCGAGATTAGTTTGTGGTCTGATCTCACCAGTGAGGGGTACACCTCGGTGTTGAACATTGTGCTCCCATGTTCGTGATGATGAGATCAAGTATGTTATCTCCTCTTGTGGGATGGTGACTAGTTGTTCCATGGCATTTGAGTTTATGAATTCCAGGAACTTTTGGGCTAGGGTGTTTGGGCTTGAGTAGTGTTCCCAGTCTATATTAGGGTAATTGAAGTCACCTAGTATGATGGTGTTTGGTGATACATTTATCCCTCTAGTGTTTTCAGGAAGGCCATGTGAGGTTCCTGAGTTTGTGAGGGTGGCCTGTAACATGCTACAATTTGCAGAGCAGTCTTGCCTATGGTTAATTGCACCTGGATGGTCTCCGATGCATCGTGCGTTGCCACCAGTCTTGAGGTGTGGGTGTCCTTGATGAATATGGATACCCCCTCCTTTCTTGGTATTGTCCAGATTTTGGGGCCGGAATGCATGATATGAGGTAAAACCTGATAGCTGGGGTGCTCTCAGGAGCCTTGAACCAGGTTTCTGTCACAGCACAGACATCGATCTTCTCCATACTGAGAAGGGCCTCGAGTCGTGCATTTTGAGATTTAGACTTCTGGCATTGAGCAGCATTACCCTTAGTTTTTTCCTTTTTTGTGTTCTAGGGTGGTAGGTTTAGAATTTGAGCCTTGCCTAAAAAGGCACTATGGGGTGGCAAGAGCCTTTGCCAATATCCGAATCCCAGGGTGACAGGTGCAAGCCGCCCTTGCGAAGCAGCGTGGCTTGTCCAGCATGTCATCCCAGGCAGACAGACACTGGATCCCCTTTGAATGACACCAGTGTTTAAGCCAATTGTTAAAGCTGATCATCTTATCTCTGTATTGTGGCATCATTCTTGGTGAAGGTAGGATACTGCTCAAGGTCAGGGTCATACCTGCCTGGGCTACATAATCAGAGAGCTCCTCAATGTCTCTTTTCATGTAGTCCAAGGAGGTTTGTCTCAGGTCGTTTACACCAGCGTGGACAATGACTGAGTCATATTTGTACCTGCTGTTGAGAGACCTGAGTGCTTGCATTATGTGGCGGATTCTAGCGCCTGACAGGCAGCTTACTGTGACCTTCTCCTTACTCAGTCTGGTGAGCGGGACGTCAGTGTGTCTGACTATGGAGTCACGAATGACTAGTGTGTCTGGCATTGTGTTTGGCCTTAAGGGCTGTGACTGTTTGACACTCTGACTGTGAGGTCTATGTGTTGCAGGTGTTGTGTTCTGAGGTGGTGGTTGTTTGGGTGTCTGCTTTGGTGGCCTCTGCTGTTTTGGTAGATTTTGATCAGAGCCTCCAGTATGTCTTTGTGTGTTTATGTGTATGATTTGAGGTTGTAATGGTACTATGTGAGACTGGGTCTATAGTGTGTGTGGTAACCTTCTCCTCCTGACTGGTCTTGCCAGTCCTATGTTGAGAGCTCAGTCTCCAGTTTGGCGTATAGTTGCATCTCGCATGTATTTGTGTTTTGTGGGAGGAGGAGAGGGTTGTCTGTGTACATGAGGCAATTGTAACATTGCCTCAATATTCCCAGGTTCACCAGCTGAGCAGGAGAGGACACTAGCAACTGATCCCTCGACATGCTAGAAGGAATAGACAAAAACTTTAAAAAGATTCCGGGGGCGTGGGTGACCGAGAAATGGGGGTTGCCTTTTGGGGTACTAACTATGACAAGAGTGCCGTATCAAGGTAATAAGTACTGTATGAGCAAGTGCTACGTTTAACAGATAGAGAATAGTCTACTTGGAGTCAAGTAGAGATGATCTTTTAATTATAGGATAAGCTGATTAGATCAGTAGTATAGTTCGAGGAAGGTAGTTTTAAGGAAAATTTGAAGAGTGGACTTTAGGTAGCCGAATAGTTTAAACCTGCTTAACCGCTGCTGCCCTAGTGTGCAACGGTAGCAACTCAGCTAAATCGGGCTAAATCAGCTAATGCTGGCTAAAGCGTCTTTATAGCAGGGGCTGGAAAGACAGGAAATGACCCAAAATGGCCAGTAAACTACAAGTTACTGCCTTAAACCACTCCTCTGAGGACAAATGAAGGAGTTATGGAAATGACCCCTAGTGGCCAATAAAACTACAGTTTCAAGTCAGTAACCACCTCTCCGGGGCAGGGAAGCTGCTCAATGTTAGTCACTGCCACTGATGAACACAGAGACCCTCCTTCAGCCCAAGCAAAAATGGCCTCACAGAAACTTTCAAACAGTTCAGGAACAAACCAAGCCCTGGGGGGGAAAAAAAACTGGGGGAAAAAAATTTTTTAAACTTCCCCCTCAGGAAAAGTTGGGAAAAAGGGCAAAAGGAAAAAATTTTAAAAATTTAAATTAAGAACAGGAAATTTATAAACAGCAGTTACAGCTTTACCATGGAGTGAGGGGGTCAGGAACCATACCCAGAGCCCTTGGTCAACATAATACTGTTTACATACCCTTTCAAACATATGAATAAAACTATCAAAACTATCTCCCTCTTAAATTGTGGAAGAAATGTACTGACCTTTGTTGCTTCTGGGGTTTGGTTACTCCCTTCCCCATTACCTCCATGACTCTGATGAAGAGTTAGCATCTCCTTTTTATGTTGCCTCTGCCTGTCCTTTTCTTCACCTTCCAGAAATCTCAGTGTTTCTGCCGCTTCTAATTCCATTTGCTTCTCCTGTTGCAGTTTCTCAGTTTCTTCAGCATTATGTGTGGTCTTTTCTCTGTCCATCATTTCAATTTTCAGTAATGTCTATAACCTTTTCTGATCTCAGACTATGACTGTGATTTTGTCTTTAGTACCATATTTTGAAGTTTTTCTTAAGTGCACTGATTGCAGATCTTGCTGCTAGGCTGCATTAGATTGTAGACCCATGAATTTCCATAATTTTACAATGTATTTTCTACCTGCATTAACTGACACAAAAGTAGTTGGTCTGAAAGAGAGGGAGAGGGATGTATTTCTGGACTGGTTCCTCAATAGTTTTAATGAGGCAGACAGAAGGGTTCTGGGTCCCCAAATGCTATGAAAGTCTTTTTCGTATCTTACCAAAAAGGCCTTCATATAGGACAGTCTCCCAATATATATATATATATATATATATATATATATATATATATATATATATATATATATATATATGCCTATGCCCCCAAACTACTTCCATGCAATCCAAATAACAATTAGTTATATTAAGGTAAAATGTGCATAACAACTTAAGTGTCAAAAAGGAAAAGTGCAGAAAATGGCAAGCAATGTGTAATCAATATTCTTATTAGACTGGAGTCCAGACTATTACATTTTTGTTATTCTCAAAGTAGGTTGAATCAGTGAAGACGGCAATCTTCTCCATGTGTGCTAGGGGAAAGGCCACAAGGTATTACTTAACATTTTATTAAGAAAGATGAGATAACTGGGTGATGCCAATTTGTACAGCGTCGGGAGTAGTAGAAAGAATCCTGCTCTCTCTTGAAGAGGCGGGAGATATTTTAAACTGAAAAATTGGTAGGTCTTAGTTTAAGGCAATTCTTTTTAAGGGAAGAGGGAGGAGGAGAGCATTTCCTGAAATATATGAGAAGTTGCTTGCCAAGGGATGTACTCAAATAATTGAACCACGTCTATATCATAGTTGTAGCTACACAAAATAAGTTTTCACCATAAGTGCAAAACTGGATACTAGGAAGAAAATTCCTCTGTAAACAGTAATCATTTGAGTACCAGCATAGCGTAATAAGAAAATATAGTATAAATATCACATAAACGTGTGTGCATATGTGAAATAGAATCAAGATCTATGTATTTTTCTTGCCAAACACATAACTCTACACAGTACCCAACACACACACAGCCACCTAAATGCACCAATGATAAATAGAAGAAATAATGCTGAAATGCAAGTATGTAGCTGGCTGCCAGATATACACAGATAAATGCCTGTTCACAGAATCTGCACGTACTACATATGGTCCATTACAGAAGAAAACACTGAAATCTGTGTATAAATCCTCCTTTTTAAGAGACTGCTGATCAAACAGTTGCAATGCAATTTCTTAATCTCAACTGATTGATAACACAGCTCGGAGCAAAAAAGTCCCCTGTTCTTCATATAGTGGACCTCTCCTTCACACCACAAACTCAAGTTATATTACACACCACAAACTCAGTTATATTAACTCCACAGTCACACAATAGTGCAGGGAAGGAGCAGTGGCATAGCTAGAGTTTGTGCCATCCAGGGCTGTCTTTTAGTTTGCTGCCCCTCCCACCTCACAATATCATGGTTAAATGGGGACCCCCCCATACACAGCCCTTTCTCCCCCCCTGCAGCCATTCCAGTGTCCCATTACTTGATTATTTCTCCCCATTTGCCAGAAACACTGTAATGTGCACAATGTTTTATGCTTTACTTCTACAGTGATTACTTGGATTTAATTTAAACCTTTTATTTTACATTTTATCGCACAAACACTGACAGACATCTGCTAAACAAAACAATACAGTCTCACAATGAAAACAGACTTAGCATTAGAACTTCTCTGTCCTCAAAACTCACATTTTTTCAGACAGCATTGAAACCCACATTCAAAGAAAATGTATCTGGCCAGAGGCGGATAAAGTTTACCTTTGGGCTATTTTCAAATAATAGGCCCCTTGCACTTATATTTAGGACCATACAAACACATGTGTTCTTTGATTCAGTTTCCTAATTGTATTAAATTATATCCCTTGTATTAGGTTTGCTACCTGTCCCACTTTGGAAGGGATAGTCCCTCTTGGGCAGCTGTGTCCTGCAAAAAAATTGAAAAAATAGCAAATGTCCTGAGATTTTAGGACAAAATTATTTCCTATATATTATGTAATAGTTGCATAAAACAGTTATTCTGTACCTGAAACACCCACATGTTATAAGAAACAGAATAAGGAACTAAAATGCTACAAGAATAAGCTTTTATTTAGGCAAAAAAGTGAAGTTCTGTCCTTTGTACTGATCGTTGGTATGTTTTACCCTGCAAAATTTGATATTTGTACCAAAAATGTCCCACTTTGGGTATTTGAAAAGGTGGCAACCCTACCTTGTATAACACAGCACTTTTGTTAGAGCATGTTTTAAATGTATTATTTTGAACATTTTCCAGCAGGAAATGAAACAGAATGTATAAACCAATAATGACAAAACTGCCCAATTCACAACATTTTAATAATAAAAGTCTACTCAAACTTCTGTCATTACAATCCACCAATATCGGTTAATATGCACAATCTCTGCAGAAGTAAAAGTCATCTAACTAATTCCACGTTAAAGAGATCTGTTACTAAAGAAGAGGATGCTCCTAGCAAACAACTATGTATCTCATTGTTTCATCTACAAATAAAGTGCCTGTTGCCCTTGAAAAATAAATTGCATATGTTACATTAAGGATGGTACTGTACGCTGGTAATATTGCAAGAGGGAACAGGTGGCAAACTGATGACAGATTCATAGTTACTAGCTATCTGCTCCAGAGAAGGATGTTCTCAGGATTGCAGCACCCACCCCCTTTAAAGTACAGCACAGTACAATATTAGCAATTCATCTACATATTGTGGGAGTAGAACACACAGCCTTCTCCATAAGAAGCAAGTATACTACCTGTTGTGCTACTAACAATGCTTTTAAATACTTTACTGCAATAGTCATATATCATTTGCTAGAGTTGCACATTGCAAACAGACTTGGCATAAGCAGCACTAAACTCTTCCCCTGAGGCTCTCAGCTCCTTGTAAAATGCACTTGACACTTAACTATATCTTAAACTTGCAGCTCAAAAAATCTGGAAAAAGCCAAAATGTATGGGGGGAACAAAGGCCCAAAACCAGGGACACATTTTAAACATTACTTGTATAATCTTAGAAAGTTGCTAGAATAAAATGTTTTTTGTTACATTGGGTTTCCCGAAAGACAGGAAGACTGAAACTTAAATGGCTGTCATTATTTAGTGAATATTTATCATTATTTAGTGAATTCAGTCCTCACTGATTTGCCAGAATACCACAAATTTTAAGAGGAATAGACCAAAAGCATGAGTCAAGACAAACATTCCAGACATTCTTCTTCAATCACAAGTGGTGGTAGGGGTAGAGACTTCAGATTCTTGATTGTTGTATCTAAGGTACCGGGCATACCTCTTAACCTCCTACAGCAAGAAATCTGAACAAAGCCATAAATAAAAGCGAGACAAAGGCCCAAAAATAGGGACAATTTTTAAATATTTCTCTTACAAACTTAGAAAGTTGATATAATAACAGGTTTTGTATTAGTATGACTTTTCTGAAGGGTAGGAATTCTGAAACGCAAATGTATATCATTATTTTCTAACTTCTGTCTTTAATGATTTCCCCCTAATTTGTCAGAAAACGACAATTTTAGGAAAAATGGACCAAAAATATGAGGCAAAAATCTCGACATTCTGCGAAAATCTGTACAGTTGAGAGGTATGGGCAGGGTTTGAATCTGAAATGCACACACACACACACACACACACACACACACACACACACACACACACACACACACACACACACACACACACACACACTCACACACACACACACACAAACACACACACACACCACACAGCAGCCTTACAACATGATGTGGATTGTTCTTAGAGAAGAACACTCTTAAAACTGGTAAATGTGACAGTCCCAATATTGCCGCCCAGAGTGGACTGCCCCTCTCTCCCCCATAGCTATACCACTTAGAAGGAGGCAGTCCTCAGTGTAGTATGCATTATAATGTGAGTACCTATACACAAGTGTAAACAAATGTTCAACAATCACTGTAAGAGAATGTATACATATACAGAATGGCTGGCAATAAGGTGAATGGTCAGAGAAACTGTGCATATGCATTAATGAGTTCCTGTGTGCACATTGTAAAGAAAATAAATGGAAGTGCGTGCCACATATAGGCCTGAAGGAGTAAATAATAAATGCAGTCACCAGTGGCTATCTAAGACATAACATACAGCAATGGGATAATATAGAAAAATATCACAACACAGAGATATGTCTTACAATCTTAACTGATACTGCAAACATAGATATAGAGTAACAATAGAAATATAGATTAACAATAGAAAAGGGTGCCACAATAGAGAGTGGCATAAAATATGCATCCACCTTAGGAAGGCATAAATTAACTGTCTCATGTGATTAAAGCGTCCTAGTCCAATCCATATTATCTGATGTAAGATGTCAAACATATTAAACACAGCAATCTATGCTGCATATCAAAGTTGATATTGCAAAACTATGATTAGACAATAATGTGTTCATTGAGGTCATGGATTGTTATGGAAACAACTATAAGTGGAGTGAAAAATATGCATCACTACAAGACTTACTGAATCTAGGTGTCAGCTTGTCTGTGACCAGCTCCTGCCACTTTTCCTGATTCTATCTTCTCTACTACCTGCTCCCACTGCTGTTACACGCAGGTGGTTCTCTTCCATGCAAGACTATCAAACCAATGGCATATTTACATCTCAGCATGGTGGTTCTAATTCAGCCAATGGAGGTAAGTGATCAGATCCTCCAATGTGCCAGTTTTATTTATTTATTTATCTTATACGTTTATTAACCAAGTAAGCTCAATGGTCACAACTGCCCCTTTACTGGGCAGCTCAGGAGCACTGTCTGGTTAAGTGACATATTTGCAGGCACACAGCAGCAAATGAAGGTAGAATGAATCAAACTCTGTAGCCTGGGGGCAAGAAACAGCTCAAAGCATTAGTCCTCTGCATTAACTGCCAGAGAAATGAAAAGCATTATTCTGCAGTCCAAACAGATGATGTCATAGCATGTAAGAGGAAACAGCATTATCAGCATTGGCTGATTTTTTTCATACAGGTGATGAAGAACCACCATACCCCAATTTAAAGAATACTTCTGCAACCCACAAAGGGAAAGTAAGACCTTCAGCCATCACAAGCCTCAGCTAATGTATAGAGAATAAATATAAAATCAAGACACTCACTTCTCCAGTCAGGAAAAATATAAAGACCACAACAAGAGACTCAGAATCCAACTGTTCTTTTAATTAAGACAGCTGGATTCCAAGCTGCTTGCTGTAGACTTTATATTGTTTTACTTGTGGAATCCACTTAGCTACTAGGAGAAGTTGCTGTTGCCAGGAAAAAATATACATATTTCTAAACTAGGAAGTGTTGAACTGCAATACCAATGCCCTCATCATTCCCAATTTTCAAGTTTCTAAATAAGACGTCAAAGGACAAAAGTAGTGGATTTAATTACAGCCTTAGGACATTTGCCAGGAGATATTGCGTAGAAATCAATTCCAGTGTTATACTAGTGGTAAATTTTCCAGAAATAAAAATATAGAGATGTGCAGGGGTAGAACTGAAATAGATTGAAGTTTACAACTAAAAAGTAATTAAAATCAAAATATTAAGTGGAATGTATAGTTACTGTTGCAAAACAAGACAACATTCAGATCTATACTCATCCACAAGATCTGAGTAAAGCAATTAAGAGAAAACATTGCCACTGCTTACAGTTATGCTAGTTGTACCAACAATGGCAAATGCTATGTTTCTTTTTAGTAATAGATGGATTCTAACTGGTAAAACCAAAAGAAAGAAAAATCAGCAAAATGTTTGCATTATATAGACCATTATTAGGGTACAGTGTCTTCAAGAACCATTTGGTATTTTATCATCAGTAGAGGTGCCCCAAGGAGCTACTGCTCAGGGAATTAGTTTGGAAGGTGTTATAACTCATCATTTTAAATGCGAGGTCAGACTCAAAAACAGAATGAGAGAAGAAAAATTCTTCTGCTGGCTAGATTAGTACATAAGTTCAAGTTTAAAAAGAGCAAATGTGAAATAAAAGTGACGCATCTTAAAAGTGTGAGTCAGGATGACATCTGATAAAGAAAAAGTCAGTGCAAATTCTAAAACAGGAAGACAATCAGGTATTACCAAATATTCTATGAAGACCTCCTAAATCTATTAATGGTAATGCCTCTCCTCAGCAATCACTAATGCACTCAACAAAAGCAAAATCAAACACTATACATACTCTTACACTCAGTGAAACCCCAATGGCAAAACCCAGAAGGGAAGCAAACACATTGCCTAGGATGCTTGTTGTAGGTGACTCCATAGTACTACACACAGATGCCATGCTCATCACACTGAACAAAGATAGCAGGTGCTTATCTGTAGCCAGGATCCACCAAGTTATGTACATACTCAAGTCACTAAATCACGGGTACCAGTATGATTCTATCATAGTCCATGTGGGTGTTAATGACCTGAGACATGCTTCCCTGGACTGTATGAAGACAGACATTGTTGATCTGTCTGAATATTTGTCTCAGGCAGATGTGTGCCTTGCATTGAGCAGCATTCTAATTTCACCAAGGTTGATACCACAGTATGAATAAACGATGATTGACTTCAATAATTCACTTAGTTTCTGGTGTCTTTCCAGAAGGGTTCAAAATTTGTCAGTATGGGAGAAAATGGTTAAAAAAACATGTTGCATTGCAAAGGATGGTCTGTTCCTCCCCTTCCCCCAGGCTTCTAAATATTGATTAAAACTTTTCCATCCCCTTAGAGCCTTTTTAAGGCAAAGTCAAATTGGCAAATTAAACCCAAAGAAACATAAAGGTGTTATTGCTCAATGCTAGAAGCCTAAAAAACGTGGCTTCCATGCATATAGACCATCAGCTGCAGAGACAGTGACATAAGCTGGAGGAATCTTAATCTATATTGGCAACAAGCATAACTGTACTTGGGTTAAACAGGATGATGCCCTGGAATTCATCCACATGCAAATCACTGTACACAAAGTTCCATATCATAGTCTAGCAAGCTATAGGTCACCCTTTATGTCCCTAGAATCCCATAGCTTGTATGTAGACCTACTTCAAACACTTATCATTGGACCAAATAACCTATTGCCTATTGATGGGAGACCTTAGCTACCCTTCTATAGACTTGGAAAGATACACTATCTTGTACTCACAAGAACAGTTCCTGAACTTTAATAACACAAATACCCTTGTCATAGGTTGAAACATAGTGGACCTGATACTCACCAATATAGGAGAGTGGTGAAAGCCAACCCTCAATGTGTCATGTCTCACTGACAATGTTGGACCCCAAAGCTGTCTCGTTCAGAATAAAGATCAACTCAGTAACCCCAGTAAACCCTCTAACAGTTAGGAACTATTCCAAAGCAAATTACATCCTATTAAGCTAGAGTCTGTCAAAATTCAGTGCCACTCCAAACCTCATGTTCACAGCAACCTATGCAGAATTGTTCACAGAGACCCTGTACAATCACATAAACTGATGTACAGAGGCTGTTATATCTACTAGAATTAAGCCCAAACAAGCTCTAAAAGCAAACCACACTGGCGGAATCCTAACATTTAAAGGGTATAAAACAAAAGGAAAAAAAGTCATTGCTAAAATCAGCAACAGCAACTCCAGTAATGATACAAGTTCTCTAATTAAAATAAACAGGAAACAAAGAGGACTAATTAAGCCCAGCAAGGTCAATTACAAGGTCAAGATAACCTCACAGCCTAAAGACAACCACAAGGCCTGCTAGAGCTATGTCCAAAACCTCAAAGGCAGCAAAAATCAGTGTCTAGAACTGGCAGTCAGTGGTGCAGAATGACATAGTGGATTTACTGGCAAACAAATTCAGCTCAAACTTCATCTCCCCACTCTTCCTGCATCTCCCCATGAAATAAATACTAACATAACCCCCCAACTATTAAAATGCAGCAGGTCCTGGCAATGCTCATTAAAGCAAAAAGCATAACCTGATTGGGCAAAAGACTGTACAAGGATGTCTCCTAAATAGTTTGAAACATTACCTATCAGGACCACTTTGATTAACTTTTCAACTATAGCCTCAAAACAGGCTTTGTACTACAAGAATGGAGAACTGCAATGGTTATCCCACTTCACAAGGGTGGACTATCAACTGACCCCAGAAACTACAGACCTATCAGTCTGACTAGTCTAATATGCAAAGCCATGGAAAAAATTATCATGGAAATGATCAACAAAAGACATAGGCAACCTTCAGACACTGAACCCAACCCAGTTTGGCTTTGTCAAGGGAAAGTCATGCCAACTAAACCTGGTGCACTTCTTTTAGAGGTCACTAAGGCAATGGATGATACTTAAATGGTGCATACCTCCTACTTGGACCTGGCTAAGGTGTATAGTTGACAAACTCACTTAACTGGGCATAAGCCTCTAAATAACTCACTAGTTTTCTGGTTGGCTCATAGACAGGACCCAGGAAGTCAGGGTTGGTGGTACCATTTCTACTAAGAGACCAGTCACCAGCAGGATACCTTAGGGCTCAGTGTTGGGACTGCTCCTATTTGGAATCTACTTCTTGGAGGTAAAGGCTAATGTAAAGGGGCTTTGGTGGTCCAGGTTTCCAGATGATTCTAAAGGGGGAGCTATAATGGATTTGCCCCATAGCACAAGCGTCTTGCAAGAGTTTTTAACACAGGCAAATGACTGGTGCCCAAGTCACGGATTAAAACTTAAGGCCGGGAAGTTTATTACAGTACCTTTTGGGGAAACTTCCAACCAGGCTAATTACTCTATTAGTAAAAATCCCTAAGAGTTGACCCAGTAGTCAGGGATCCGGGAACATATATAGATATTAATATGGCCTTTGACTAACATGTGGCTAAGGTAGTAAAAAATCATTCTATGTCACACAATTTATAACAAAGGGCATTACATTCAGGTCCAAACAAGTCATAGTACCACTTTATTCTGCCCTTATCAGACCCATCATTGAGTATAATGCCCCCTTTGGAGTGCACCTGACGAGACATATGCAACAGTTGGAACACCCACAAAGTTTCTTTATCAGGAGAAACAAAAGTATAAACACATTCTTCTATAGGGATTGCCTTAAAACCCTGCCTCTATATGTTGCATCCTGTGGGTTACTGAGAGGCAATTATCTAGCATACAAGACATCCTGAAATTTGCAAAAAGAATAGCATTACTACCACTAGATTTGTGAATTTCAGTTTTGCTTGTGACATAAATAAGACATGTTGGTGAAACAGATGTGTGTCACAGAGGATTCCAATGTCCTGGAAGTAGCTCCCCATCCATGTGAAGCACAATTCATCCCTAACCCTATTTAAGTATAATCTTGAGTAATGGATGGGAAATTGGAAATTCACCCTGGGTCTGGCGCCCATGTCTCTGATGTCTCCTAAAGCACAAACTAACATACCTCCCATACATAACCTCTAGAAACTTTCTAACTTACATATCCACACCTAATAAACACCCACAATACAAAAGAATGCAACTAGGTTATATTACACTGTTAGGCTAATAAAGGGCCTGGTAGTCATTAGCCTAGTGCATACTTATGAAACTATGAACCTCACTCCAAATATTTTTTATTGAATGTTTTTTTTTTAAAACAAAATATGAATTGCCATATCATATTAAAATAAACATACAATTTCTTTGGTTAGCAATATAGCCACATAAAAAAGAACATAACAAACCAACAAAACAAACTATTTACATGTGTGCCTAAATTGATAACTACAATTTATGTCTTCAGAAAATAGATTATATTCATGCACTATGTCAATTATTTCTCTCTAGTATTTCAAACAACTTTTTGCTAAGAGTTGTAATAAGAGGTAATCTTTTCTGTTCTCTTCTTAATAATTGTTAGTTCCATTTGCAAAAAAGTCAACACCATGCTTCTGTCGTCTTTAAATGTTGGAGATGATTCAATTTTCCTATTTCTTGTAATTGTCTCACGTGCAATTGCTAGGAGAGTTCCATAAAAATGAAAACTTTGTTCTAGGAACACATTGTGGTATAGGTGCATTAAACAAAATTAAAGATTTAGACAACTGAAATTTATCATTAAAAATTGTTTGTAAAAATTAATTTACTTTTTCCAGAAAGTTTTAAATAAATGACAGTCAAAGAACATGTGTTGCCAGTCTGCCTTCAGATTTACTTTACACCTCCAACATCCAACATCTTGTCCAAATATTAGCTCTATTTTATGAGAAGTTATAAAAAAATCTATGAAGAAATTTTCATGAAAATAACTTCCATTGTATTGACAGGGAAGTTTATGAAGAAACACGTTTTAATCTTTTATCATTATCATTAGGAAAATGATTATTAATTGTTTTATAATAGTCCCAAACATTGTCTTTATAATATATTTTCATACTTTTGATTATTTTATCAATTTTTGATAAATAGCCTTTTCTTTAAACAATATGATTTACTAGAATAATCAAATGTATTATAAGTCTAGAAATATTTTGCCTGGCAGATGTGCTCCTTAATTCTTAGCTACTTATAACATATGGCTTAAATCCTCTATTACTAGCCACATGTTGCTGTCCAGCTTGAAAATATTTTTAACTTGTTCCATTGTTAGAAGTTTACCACATTGTATCAATCAGTACAATAGATTAGATCCTTTTGTTTTAGAATTTTGATTGTGGCCACATGAAAGATATTAATATTATTCTGAGAACAGGCAATAGGGTATAACAGAATGCCCATGCTTTAATATCTGGGTTTTATTTAGATAATTGTTGAATATTTTCAATATATCTGATACATTTTGACCTTATATGTTTATTTTTGTTGTTAACTGTATATTCCCACATCATCCAAAGGAAATTGATAAATTCCCTTTCTGTATTTTGCAGTGACGCCAAATTACTTGAATTTAACAAAATGTTTTCATGTACTTGTTTTTATCTAGCTGAATAAGAGGTATTTAACCATAAAAATAATGCCTTATATAATAGATGATAATGCAAACATGCCAATATCTAGAAGATTTATACCCCCGCCTCCCAGTCATTTAAGTGATAATTAATAGATACTCTGAGTTAGTTAGGGTACCATAAAAAATTAACATTACTTTATTAAACTGTTTTATATATTGTTTAGAGGAAGAATATAGAAGGATTGTATAAAATATAATAATTTCAGAAATATAATCATTTTAATTATAGGAAGTCTATCTCCCATAGTAAAGAAGAATTTATTCCATTTTTGTATAAGACTGTTTATATGAATTAAGATATTGCTTAATTGGTGGTAAGTATTTCACTTATATCTTTAGTTAGTATAACTCCTACATATTTGATTTTGTTGTCAGCAGCTATATATATTGAAAATATTTCTTATGTAAGTCCTTCTTATCAGAACTTATAAGTAGAAATGTTGTTTTACTTTCATAGAATTTAAGATCAGAAAGACTCTGAAAGAACTCAATTGATTTCAGTAGAGAAGTTAATGGGGTATCATTGTCATTTAAACTTAACAACATGTCATCCCCAAATAGCTGAGCCTTCATTTCTAGAGTGTCTCCAATTTGTATACCTTTAATGTTTGGGTTTATTCTGATATAATTTTCAAAAAATTCTAAGACCAAAGCAATCAATAGTGGAGATAAAGGGCATCACTGCTGTGTACCTCAGTAAGTGCAATAGAAGTAGACAAGCATGCTGCTTCACTACTTTAACATCTACGCCTGGTATCCAACAAAGATTTACTAATGTGTATGTTTTCCTATTTATCTCTAATGTTACCATACAAAGCATCCCTGATCCATCTTGATATGTATTCATAATAATGGGCATTAAAATTAAATTTCTCTATAGAATCATAACACCTCTTATCTTTTGTTTATGATGTGAGGTTACTAAAACTGTATAAATGTAAATATTTAGTTTATTTAAGTCTTCTTGTAGAAGATGAGTCTCCTGTAAGACTATAATTTGTGCATTAAAGATTTTCAAATATTTAATTAGACTTCACCTTTACTTCTGTTGCTTAAACTATTAAATTTAATGGAAATACATTTCATACATAAACTATTATTTACACATTATTATCCATTTATATACAGTTTTAACAGAGAGAAAAATATATTACTAAAGAGAGTGACGTGGATTCATCCAATATAACAATATCTCTATAATTCAAAGACACCCAATAAGAAAGAAATAAGAAACAATGCATTAAAACTTGAATTAAAAAACTGTGTAAACAATCCATGCAGAAAAATGAACTCCCAGCCTTGAACAGTCAAGCCGTTCAAGTATACCCTCAAAAGCCCTTGTCTGACTCATCCCTAAGACTATCTAATTGTTTTTATTCTGACAGAAAGTATCTTATTAAACCATTGTGTCTACTTATAATATTTTACACCTTACACACATACTTAAATTTGAGAGACTGTTCTGATGAAGCTTGTAAAAATACAATATATACACCAATTAATCTTGAGACGAAGAAAAAATCATCAAACTTTTATTATATTTAAATGTATTATTAAATAAATGCAGTATTTTTTAGAAAACACTTATTTCATAAAAAACCTACTGCACATTTAATATTAAGAGCTATTTAACTGAATAATATATAAGTATAAACCAATCTTATTGCAATGAGAGTACCACCACTTCTTCTTTCAGCTTTTCCCAGTTAGGGGTCACCACACCGGATCACCTGTCTGCTCATAATTGGCAGTGGAGTTTTACGGTGTCGAGTTGCCAGCCCGGTGCCCAACCTTCCACAGGTCCACACATATGCACGCACTCACACCTAGGGCCAATTTAGAGTGTCCATTCCACCTACAGCATGTATTTGGGATGTGGGAGAAAACCATAGCACCAGGAGGAAACCCACGCGACCACAGGGAGGACATGCAGACTCCACACAGAAGGCACCCCAGCCGAGGATCGAACTGGAGAACCTCTTGCTGTGAAGTGACAATGCTAACCGCTGCACCACAGCGGCCGTCCAATGAGAATACCACCACTAATATATATATATATATATATCTATATATATATCTATATATATATATATATATATATATATATATATATATATATATATATATATATGGGTCCCCTTCAAAAGGTCGAATAGGATACACACACACACACACACACACACACACACACACACACACACACAACTTCATCTGCATGTGGACATGCAAACACACACTATCATGTACAAACATGAACACTCACATCAGTCCCTACTGAAATATCAGCTCTCAAAATGCCAAGTGCCACAAGCTTGAAAGAATCACAAAGACCAAAAACAAAGAAGAAGAGCAAAACTCAAAGATCTGTCTTCTCCCCTTAGATATCTTTTTGCAAGCACCCCCCATCTCCAACCCTGTACTTAAATAAAGTAACACCATGATCAACATACCTCAAAGAAATGAAGCATTCTGTAAACTGGCATCTCAGACTTCATGCAAGAAAGTCTGTCATTCAGCCATTCAGTTCATAGTTAGGAATTCATTATAGTGGTTCTTGACATCTTAAAGTTACCCACATGCACACAGTTACGCATACACACACTTTGCACAGTGTTCTGTTAATAGAAGCATCAATACATTTTTACATTTAATTATGTTTTGGTATATTAAGCTGCATTTTAGTTTATCCAGGAGTTACAAAACTCCTACCTCTGAAATGAGTTGCTTATTTGCTGACAAAATAACTAGATTAATCAACAAATAGTTTATAAGGTTTGTTTTAACTCATAAATATATAGGTATCACTTTAAATAACTAAACAACATGAACAGCTCAGGTTTGACCTTTAACCCAAATACTTACATCATTTCTGAGACATTTGGTTTTGTTTTGTGCTACTCACACTTTCACAAAAGGATTTAAACTAAAGAGTTTATTAAACTCAAGGAAAACCACATGAAAAGCTAGAAAAAAAGCATTTTATCTTGCAATCTTGATGGAAAGTCGAGAGAGAGGAAAGTAAAGATATTAAACTCTTGAAATAGAGCTTGAGCTCATGAGAAGTTTAACTAAAATCTCCTTCATGCTATGGCTGTCCAAATAACCCATTAAGGTGTAAAAAGGCACAAAAATATTCAGATTCATATGTAATCAGTAATATTAGCTTCAGACCCTTAGACTTATTAAACACTATGTCATGTATTATTTGGTTATAAGAGTATACCAACAAGATGAGAAACAAGAATAAAAAGGGTTTGCCTTTTTTCCTTTGGAAATATGACTAGACTGAAATTTATTTTTGTAAGATTTGAATATAATATAAATAATGATGTAAAGACTAAGAAACAGTAAGTAGAAGGTTATTTGTCTTTTAGTCTCCTTTTTCTTGTCTACTAATTTCCAGTTGTTCTTCTCTGCTTGACGTTTAAGTGGATACCAGTCCAGTCCATTTCTTCTGTTTGATCTAGGATGTTATTAGTTGTTAGATATGAAAGAGCAGAGTCCAAGGTAACAAATGTTTTAATGCTGATATTGCCAACATCCTGGCAGATAGGTTCAGTGCTAACTTTACCCCCCTCTCACCCCCCTAAAGGGCCCATATCTATATAGGAAGAATGCAGAGTCCCTGTAATCACAACTATGCAGGTAAAAGCTGCACTCTCTAAAGCCAAAAACACAGCATCCATGGGATCAGACAACATCCCAAGTTGGGTTTTACATGTACTTCAGAACGAACTGGCTCCCAACCTAAGCACCATGTTCAGTCATAGCCTCACATCAGGCTTTGTGCCCACTGAATGGCGCACAGCAACAGTTATCCCACTCCACAAAGGGGGAGCCACCATTGATCCTGGGAGCTATCACCCTATTAGCTTGATGAGTCTGGTCTGTAAGGCCATGGAATGTATCATCATGGAACTCATAAACAAGGACATTGCTAACCTCCAAACTCTGGACCCCACCCAGTTTGGTTTTGTGAGAGGCAGATCATGCCTCCTGAACCTGATCGACTTTTTTGAGGCAGTCAGCAAAGCTGTAGACAAGGGTAAGGTGGTTCATACAGCCTATCTTGACCTTGCCAAGGCTTTCAACACCATCTCCCATTCTGAAATTATAGATAAACTCACTAAATTAGATATAAATCCTTACATCACAAGATGGATTGCCAACTGGCTCTCTGACAAAACACACACTGTAAACGTTGAATACTCCAAATCTGACTTCAAACCAGTGACAAGTGGAGTACCACAGGGTTCAGTCCTGGGACCTCTCCTGTTTGGTATCTACTTCTCTGAAGTACAGGCTAACACAGACGGCCTTTGGCTAATGAAGTTCGCAGATGACTGAAAACTTGCAGGCATAGTCGAGTCCCCAAATGATGTGGACATCCTACAGAAGGGCCTCACTGAGACAGATGCCTGCTGTCAAAGCCATGGCCTCAAGCTCAATGCCAAAACGTGCATTATCATCCCCTTTGGTAAAAACTCTGTACCCATGAACTACCAGATAGGCGGCAGTCTACTTAATGCCGAAGGTGTGCTAAGAGACCTTGGGACCCAGGTGGACAGTAGTCTCTCCTTTGATAATCACATCACCACAGTAGTCAGAAAACCCTTCTACATGGCACACCTAATCACAAAAGGGTTCTCATCCAGGAAAAAAAGAGTTAATTGTTTCCTTCTACTTGACACTCATTAGACCCATTATAGAGTACAACGCCCCTTTTGGAATGTACCTCACAAGACATCTGCAGCAGCTGGAAAGGCCACAGAAGTACCTCAAAAAGAGGATTACTGGCCTCAAACAGATGCCCTACACTGACCATCTCAAAAAACTCCAGCTTTACTCTGAAGCATATTGCCTACTCCGAGGTGATCTCTGCCTAACATATAACGCTATGTCAAACCCAGAGCTATTGGACATGCTGCACCTAAAGAAATCCCAATCCCTCCAAAATACACACTCTAGGGACCTAAACCTTGTCACCACAATAAACAGGACATGCTGGAGGGATTGATTCCTGTCCTAGAGACTTCCCATACTTTGGAACAAGCTACCCATCTATGTCAAGCAAAGTTCCTCATTAGCACAATTCAAGAAAAATCTTGATGAGTGGATGGCAAATAGGAAATAAACTGTAAACCACCAACGACCAGCAAAAAACAATAGTGAACACGCAGTAATGAAGAAATAATGATTATTTATTTATAATTCCTTCAAATCCAGACCGGTTTCGGCTATTCAGCCTTTATCAATGAATACAATAACTTTTTTTGAATGAAATGAAGCAGCCTGCATTTATACTAGTCTCTGATTACCTGGAAGAAATATTACAGCACCACCCAGTGGCTGGAGTAACAAAATGCATGTTCCATTCTGAATTAAAGCATATGACCAGTGACATAAAAATGCCAGAGGTGTCGATATTAAGTCATATTTTTAAAGATAAAAATCAAAGCTCTGGAAGTAAGCCATTATATGACATACATATTAAGAGGTAATAGACCAATACCATAGTCACTATATGATAATCTATAATATAGCTGAGAATGAGGCCACTATACTCTTTTT
>NC_056728.1:1733168787-1733181287 GCF_019279795.1 Protopterus annectens
CAAATTTTAAAGGCAGGCAAAGTGGTGTTTTACTTGACTCATGGTAACTTATTCCATAGGTTGGGAGCATGTTGAATTAGACACCTATCCAGCCATTGAGTTGTGTTTACTTATTGCTGTAAATTTTGGACCTTAATATGGGGTCTACAGAGCCACAAAATTTGTAAAGAAATAGGACGTCAAATAAGGTTGTGTCTTTCATGACTTAAAAAGGGAGTCACAGGTCATATAGGAGCAACCTGTACACTACTGAGTATAAAGAAACTTGTGTTAGTCTATCATATTGGTTGAAGGATTTAAGGCCTTTATTTATTTATTTATTTATTTATTTTTTGGCTAAAATTGTCGGAGCCTTTCCCAGTGAGTAATATATTTGGATTTACACATTGTGTTTAATGATGGGCCTGATAAGGGAAGAGTGCAATAGTAAGATGACTTCAATGGAGTGTGACCTTATTCCACTGGAACTTACCTGGGCCAGACAGAAGGATTTCCTGACTATGGTGAAAGAATGATAGTTGAATGAGAGAGAGAGAGCTGTCCACATAAATACCCAGGTCTCTTATGACTGTCTGTTTCAAGAGGTGTAACACTTATAAAAAATGAGGCAGAGCCAGTATTTTTTGCCATACTCTAGTATGCTAGACTTGTTTTTGTATTTTGCTTGAGAGCATTTTCGGTACACTAGGTATCTGCATATTCCAGTTCTTGCTGGAGCACTTTTGCATCAGTGGATGAGTGGATATCAGTGATCAGCCTGCTGTCATAAGTATACTTGATCAACCATACTTCAGAGCTTTTGCATTAATGTCCAGAAAATAAATACCAAACAGGAGATGACCCAGCAATGATCTTTATGGGATCCCACCAGTTACAATTTTACATTCAGAGAGGATACCATCAAATTTCACTATTGGATAACCAATTTACAGTTTAAAGGGCAAAGCAGAAGTTTATGTTAGGTCTGTCTATTTTTTCAGTAATGCCAGGATAGTGTCAAAAGCTTTGACCAGGTCAAGATATGCAGCATGCACAGAGTGACCACTGTCCACAGCCTTTGTAACTTAAGTACATTAACCAAACTGAGTGGGGGCTAGATCATCTAAGTTGCCTATGTCAGCATAAATGAGTTCTGCTATATGAAATGTTCCATGTCTTTACATATGTTTATTGAGACTTATGGGCCTATTATTACCCAGGTCTGTAGAGGGACCATCATCATGTAAGGATGTTATAGTGGTTGCTATCAAGGCATTGGGAACAAGCTTGTTGATAGGCTGAGATTGAAAGTGTACACATTTTGGTTACTTATTTAATGATGTGTCAGATTAAATAAGTAACCAAAATGTACGTGTCAGATACCCACGGTGGTGGTGCTGCGGTAGCGTTGTCGCCTCGCAGTAAGACACTGTCTGGTTCGATTCTCAGCTAGAGCATTTTCTGCGTGGAGACATGCGTGAGTGGGTTTACCTTCATTGAAGATTGTGCATCAGGGCTGGTAACTTGGCATGTAAAAATCAACTACCAATCATTAGCGGACTGGAGTTCTACTGTGGCGACCCCTAACCAGGAAAAGCCGAAAGACACAACAACATTTAATGATGTGTCAGATCATAATTTTTGTTTCTTGATATGCAAGGGGATACTCACCAGTGGCATGGGGAAAAAAACTGGCAGTATCTGCGGATGCATGTAGACAATGCATTATATCATGACATGTACTGGCTCAGGTGCATGGATATCCCCAAATGTGAGACTTTACAGAAGAAGTGCCAAACTGTGATTGAACATGATAAGACCCATCAAGGTGGGTACTGTTGTAGATCAACTGATGTGGTAGAAACCTATCTGTTATATCCCCTTACCGAGTGGCAAAATTTCATACTATTAAGGCAACTCTTATTGGCATCATTTGACATGGAATCTCTCTTTTTCTGGGACATCAGCATCTATTTATTTTATTTTATTTATTTAACTGTGTAAAGGAGATGGTACTTATCTGACCATTTCAAGACAACACACAGGCCACAAAGGCAAGTACAACACCAATCAACAACATGTTTTTGAGAAGTTGGAAGAAATTAAAGAATCCATAAAAAATTCACCCAGGCAAGTTAAAAGCGTATGACTCTCCAGACAAATCTTACCACTAAGCTATAATTTTAAGTTACAGCCACCATTGTTTTCAATATCTCTTGGATTCAGAAAGGGCTAATATCAGAAGAAAGTCCTAACACAGTCATTCTTATACTGCCAGTAGCCCTTTCATATTCATTAACAGAACTCTATAATTCTACATGGTCTGTAGTACCACCACAGTAGTCTGTTTCTACCATTTATAACAGTGTTAATGAAGCATTCCAGAGAGGGCATATGACAATGATTCATGTGCTAGCCCTTTAGGCTTACCACCTATCTGGTATTTTTCCAGACTATCTGGAAATCAGAATGATTCTCCATTAGACCGGAAAGCACTCTACAAACTCCAGTATTCTGTTTAGCAGCACAGACAGAATGCCATGATTTGTTAAAAAGCAACCTCTGCCTTTTTTTCACAAAAAGCATCACTAAACAGATGCAGTGGAGTCCAAGATACTCTACAACAAAGAAGAAAAATAATGCAATGTAGATTAGGCAAGTAAAAATGGACTAAAAGGGATGTCTCACCCTAACCATGTATGTAGTTGCATTATAAAATGGGTGTGGGTGTAGGTGGAGGTAGGTTGGCCTGGGTGGAGTCATGGGTAGAGCAGGAGGAAGTTGCAACCCTATATCCCATAGAAATGCATGCAGTAAGGTATTTATATGGCTCAGCATTTCATAGAGTTGCTGAGCTGTATAAATTGCCATTGCCAAAAAGCCACGTACACCCATTTCTTTCAATGGAAGAGACTGCACTACAAGGAAGTTTTGGAGAGTTTAGCAGTGATGTAGCAGTAGTGGGGATGTGTGACTGTTTATCTCTGTGCAGCAAATATGTGTATTTGAAGGTATGAGTGGTCTAAGGTGAGTGAGTGTGTGTGTGTGTGTGTGTGTGTGTGTGTGTGTGTGTGTGTGTGTGTGTGTGTGTGTGCGTGTATGTCTGTGTGTGTTTGTGTGTGCGCTTGTGTTTGAAGGGATTGCTATATCTTTAAACTCCCCTAGACTAACAGGCAAAACTTGCAATACTTGGGGGGGGGGGGGGGGCACTATATACCAGGAACTTTTATATATTACTCTAAGTTAGGTAAAAATTTAAAAGAACAAGTTTCACAACACAAGCCAGTTTTTAACAATAACTAGTTTGGGGAAACCACTAGACACCAGGAGCACTCTAAATATTACTCTAAGTTATGCACACATTTAATAGAAAAACAGGTATTATATCATGACACATTCTGAACAACATGAAATTCTAATCTCTGGCATTACTGAATGACTGTAGTGGTCTGTGAAGTTAAGGATAGTCAAGAGATATAGGTGTGTGTGTGTTTGTGTGTGTGTGTGTGTGTGTGTGTGTGTGTGTGTGTGTGTGTGTGTGTGTGTGTGTGTGTGTGTGTGTGTGTGTGTGTTTGTGAGGGAGTGAACGAGAGGGGGTGCCTGTGCTAACATGAGCCTTCAGTTGTGACAACCACAGCAAAGCACTTATCACTTGCCGTATTTACTGCAAGATTCAGAGACATGGAGAATTAGCCAATAACACAATCTCTTTCCTCACTGTGGCTAATAAATTTCTGAATCACTGTTTTTCGGGATTATGTTAAATGACCCTTTTGGCAGTAGACGTTAATGTTCACAGCTGCTTTTTTTTCTGAATCCTTGCCTTAATAAAATATGCAAATGTATCTGTAATTTCCTCCACAGGCAGCACTGTTTCTTTACATTAGAAAAGTTGCATTTCTTTCTTATCTTTCTGTACATCAGTGCTTTAACTGTTATCTTTATTTACAAGCCACTTTGTTTAAGCCACAGACCTTCCCCTAACAATATGCTTCACTTCAAAACCTATAACAGGGCATTGCATTCCTCTTTTACATCTTTACTCACATGGAATCTAAATAAATATTCCTAATTTTCATGAACCATGCATTTTTATCTTCATGACTAAAATCTACTAGTGAGTCACTATCTCCATATATAAAACACATCCCCTGATATTTTCTTCACAGATAAAATCCTATTTATTTATTTAAAATCCAAAGGTGTTTCTCTGGTCTTAAGCAACAAAAGATTCCTCCTGTGATTGTGACTATTATGGTATTACATACTTCTATCATGACAGTAAAAATAATGAACCACAGTTATTGTATTTGCTCAGCTTTTCTTTAGTTTGAGCTAACTTGGCTCATGTTAACTATTCATGACTACTCATGGCTGTAGAAATGGTATTATTAATGTACTTCAAATTAAATAAGGTAAAAACGTTTATGGCTGAAGGTATAGCATAGGTTCATAGGCACTTACTGGGTTATTGTTCTCCAAGAATTATGTGAAGGCTGCCCTTACATTCCCATTGTAATTTTTAGCCCTCATATCAGAGATAGCCTGAACAAGGATATGATGGGACATTTATATTTCCTCTATTCTGAGTGATAGGTGTACTAATTTGGAAATGAATTTGCTGTTACTCATCCATTTCCCCAAATTACATTTGAATAGAATAAGAGAAGTACTTTGATTTATGTGGAGGGGAAGGCAGTTACACAGACATGGTATTCTTTGTTATACAACACTATCCCTCCAACATGTTCTATTTATTTTGTAAAAGAAATTGTGATCTCTTTAGCGGGTATTTATGATGCCATTACAGTTGAAAATTTGTAATGGGTCTGACAGAATTTGGTCTGTTGAAGCTCTGTATTCAATACAGAGGTCACACATTAGTAGCCTGTATGATGCTGGGAAGAGGTACAAGACTTTGTATTGGTTTGTATTTTTTTTACAGTCTAGCCCCTTTAATTTTTTAGGGAAAAAGCATTGTGGTCATTTCACTTGTGACAAGTGTTTGGACAGGTACATACCAAAAAGGGAAATTAAATTTAATAATCAGCAGAATAAATACAGAGTACACTGGAATGAATACATCTCTAGAAATGGAAGCAATACCTTTAGATATAAGCTGTGTAATGAAAAAGGACTTGTTTACAAAAGTTGATGCAAGGTGATCAAAGGACTTCATTGTCAATATAGGTTCTCAGGTCTCTAATTATGGGAATAACTTTGAGGGGTGTGTTGTCACATTGATAGTTACAAGGGAAATCATGCTTGCCAAGGGATATGGTTATATACATCTTGGCATTTAGTTTTAATCCATTGTTTTGACACCAGGTATTTTTTGGGACAAACCACCATTGAAGATCTTGGTATCAACTGAGAAGTTTATGATGGCACCAAATTTACAGTCATCTTCAAATGTGGTCAGCCACAAACTCTTAGCATTAAATTTAGTCATTGAGAAGTAAATGCTAAAGAGAAGTGGCCAAAAGCTGACCTCTTGAGGTACACTGCTAGTGACAGATTTTTTGATGGAGATATAGCCTCCTGCACCAGCTTACTGGGTTCTATTTGTGACTCAATTTAATATCCAATGAGTGACACAGGTGTTGATATTTAGCTGAGAGAGTTTATTTACGATACCCAAAAGTGAGATGTCATTGAATGCCTTTGTAAAGTCTAGATATGCAGTGTGATCTGTTTTCCCTCATTCTATGCTTCATTAGAGTTTTCAAAGAAATTATCCAGGTTAAGAAAGCAGGAACTGCCCTTAATGAATCCAAACTGGATTTGTAACTTGCCTATATTCTTATTAATTCCATAATGATCCTACTCATAGCCTGTCAGATGAGACTGGTCAAGCTTATGGGTCCATAATACCTGGGTCCATTAAAGCCCTACATTTGTGCAGGGAGATAAAGTACAGTTGTGTACACTTACCATAAATGTAGATGTTCGAGTGTATTCACTGTTGCAGTCATTACATTTGGGTAATCTGCTGGCAGGTTGCCCTCAGTCAGCCTGATTAACAAAGTCTTGGGTCCTGTGTCAGTTGCTGTCCCTTCTTCCATAATGTCAGGTCATCAGGGGTATAAAACATGCATCTGATGCCATTACATCAGTTTTTCTTGCCCCAGATGTCAGGTGCCCCCCCAAAGCGGAGCAAATAAAATTAAAAACACAAAAATATACCTCCAACCAAAAGCAAATACACCAATAAGGCTTTTAAGCATAGTAAAAGAAAGTAGAGATATAGCCAGAGAAAAGTAGGGGGCTGGAGGGAGGGTAACTAGGACTGCAACAATGAATACACTCGAACATCTACATTTATGGTAAGTGTACACAACTGTACTATGTTCCTCATGTTTCACTGTTGCAGTCATTACATTTGAGTAGATTCCCAAAGCTATGGTAGGGAGGAGGAGTTCATACAGCATTAGGGCCAGTTATAAGGCCCTGCAAGACAGCAGTGGCAAAGCCAGCTCTGGATTTAGAGAAAACTGGTAAATGATAATGCTTGGTGAAAGTATGTACAGAACTCCAGGTAGAAGATTCTAATATATCCCTGGTAGGAACACCTCTGAGAAAGGCTGCAGAAGTAGATGCAGCCCTGGAGGAGTGAGATCTGATCCCCTGAGGGATAGGTTTTCCATGGTGCTTATAGCAGAAATGAATGCAATGGTTTATCCATTTAGAAATGGTTTGTTTTGAAATAGCCTTCCTCACGGCCCCTGCAGCAAATGCTACCAGCAATTGTTCAGATTTTCTTCGAGATTTAGTCCTGTACAAGCAGAATCTAAGTTGTCTGTGCACATCCAAGGAATGCCAAATCCATTCCCCTTTGTTCTGTGGATTGGGAGAGAAGGTTGGCAAATGAATGGACTGATTAAGAGCCACACTGGATACCACCTTGGGCATGAAGGATGGATTGTTTCTGAGGGACACCCTGTCTGCATGAATGATGATGAAAGGCTCCACTTCCATAAGGGCCTGTAATTCAGATATCCATCTAGCTGAAGTGATTGCTAAAAGGAAGGCTGTTTCCCAAGAAAGAAATTTTAAGTCTGCAGTAGCAGCTGGCTCAAAAGGAGGTAAAATGAGCTTTTCCAAAACAAAGTTAAGGTCCCAGGCAGGGGTAGGAGCTCTTCTGCGTGGTCTCAAGTTCTTTGCCCCTCTGAGATACTACTTGAGCAGGGGATGAGAGAAGAGGGTTGGTTCTGTGTTATAGTGAGCTGAAATAGCTGAATCATGGATTTTAATGGAGGAGAAAGACAGGCCCTTGTGAAGCATCTCAGTTAAGTATTGCAAAATCTGAGGTAAACTGGGTGCTGCTGTGCTCATTCCTAAAGATTGGTTCCAGGCACAGAATTTTTTCCATTTGTCAGCATAAGATTTTCTAGTACTAAGGTCTTCTCGCCTCCAAGATGACATCCATCACAGGTTTGCTGAGGGATGATAAGGGTGAATTTAAGTGATTAGCCAGGCTGCAAGGTTCAATGTTGGAAGCTGAGGGTGCAGAATTTGGTTCTCCTGCTGAGACAGCAAGGAAGGGGTCTGAAGCAGGTGCCATGGAGATATTTGTGACACACTGTGCAGGAGTGGGTACCAGTGTTGGCATGGCCAGTCTAGAGCAGTCAAAATTATTCTTGGTTTGTCCTGTTTGACTTTTAGCAGAACTTTGTAGAGCAGAGGCAGAGGGGGAAAGGTGTAGACTGATAGGTTTTTCCAGCTGAAGGACAGAGCATCCACTTTCCAGGTTTCTTTGTGGGGAGTCCTTGTGCAAAACTTGCCCAAATGGTAGTTCTGGGGGAGACAAATAGATCTATGTCTGGGCTCCCCCATTTGCTTGTCAACATGTTGAAAATCTGTGGTTCCAGTTTCCACTCGTGTAGGTCCATGAGATTTCTGCTTAGTCCGTCTGCCAGTGTATTCAATTTTCCTGGCAGGAATTGAGCTTGTAGGTGCACTTGGTAGCTCAAGGCTGTGTTCCACAATGCCATGGCTAGTTTGCAGAGGGGGTAGAAATGTGTACCCACCTGCTTGTTTATGTACCACATAACCGTGGTGTTGTCCGTTTTTACCATTAGTTGTCCTGGAAGAATGTAGTCCTTGAAGGCTGTCAGAGCATTCTGTACAGCTAACATTCCTTTTTGATTGATATGTAGGTGCATTGGATTTGGGTTCCATTTGCCCTGAATGCACTTTCCTGCCAGATGAGCCCCCCATGCATAGTCTGATGCATTTGTAGTTAGGGTTTGGGTGGCAGGGGTTAGTGTGAATGGCAGGCCCTTGTTTTGGTGGCAGGCCTCTGCCCACCATAGGAATTCTAGGCGTAGGCAAGGTATGATAGGAATCATTGTTTCCAGGCTGTGACAATGTTGACTCCATAGACTTTTTAAGTACCACTGTAGTTTCCTCATATGCAGTCTTGCATATGGAATTAGAAGAATGTAGGTGACCATGAACCCCAAGGCTTGCAGTATTTGTCTTGCAGATAGCAGGGTTTTTTGGCAACTTGTTTGAAGTAAGTTACCAAATAAATTTGCTTCTCTGGCATGAGGAAAGCCATCTGGGCAGTTGTATTCAAGCTTGCATCCAGGAATGTAATCTGTTGAGAGGGTACCAATTGCAATTTCTTTTTGTTTATGGTGTACCCCAGACAAGTTAGAACCCTTTTTACAGACGCCAGATGATTAAGAAGTATGCCCTGGTTTTCTGCCTGAATTAGACAATCGTCCAGGTATGGATATATTTGAATATTTCTTTGCCTGCAAAATGCAGTAACTGGAGCCAGGCACTATGGGAATACCCTGGGCACAGTAGACAAGCCAAAGAGCAGTGCAGAGAACTGATAATGCAAGTAGCCTGTTTTGAAGTGTAGGTATCTTCTGCAAGATTCCCTGATTGGGATGTGCAGGTATGCTTCTTTTAAATCTAGAGTTGCCAACCAGGCATCTTTGCCTAGCATAGGAAGGAAATGGTGAAGAGTCAGCATCTTGAATTTTGGAATGTCCAGAAAGGTGTTTAGAGTAGACAGGTCCAGAATTGGACCCCATGATTTGTCTTTTCTGGGTACCAGAAAAAGCCTGGAATAGAAACCTTGTCCCTTTTCCTCTTCTGGTACTGGTTGAATAGCCCCCATGTTTAAGAGGGAAAGTACTTGTTTTTGAGCCTCTGCCCATTGATTTGGCAGCAGGTCTGGCCACCCATTTGGTGTTGGCAATGTGTGGAAATGAAATCTATATCCCTGGGACACTATATTGAAAACCCATTTGTCCTGGTTTATGAATTCCCAGTTCTTTGCATGAAGAGCAATCTTTCTTCCCAAAGGGGTGGCTAAAAGTAAGTGCTTGGTAATTTTAAAAGGAAGTCATTGAGACTGTTTACCATGGGGGGGTGTCTTGTTATTTCCATATTTGGAAGTGGAGGCCCCCCCATTGCTTAGTTCTGAGAGTCCCCTGGGACTGAAACCTGGTGCTTTTGGTGTGTCTGGGTTTGCCTTGAGTGGATCTGGAAGGAGCTGGAAAAGACCAATTCTTAGTAGGCCAGTGCCTACTAAATCTTGGAGGTTGCACTTGTAAGAAATCTTTAACAGTTTGCATAGATTTAGCATTATCTTCCATCTTTTTTAGAACTTCTTCAGCCTTATTGCCAAACAGGTAGTCCTGATTTAAAGGAGCATCCAACAATTTCGCTTTAACATGATCAGGCAAAGATTGCTCCTTAAGCCATGCATGCCTTCTAAGTGCAGACCCAGTAACAGCAGCCCTGCAGGAGGCCTCTAAAGAATCAAACCCACATTGCAAAGTATGTTTTCTAACTTGTTCAGCAGAATGCAATACATCCTGTAAATCTTTATTTTCCACACAGTCAGGAATCACATCATTTTCTGTTTAAGCAGTCCAATAGTATGCTGTTATTTTAACATAGGAAATTGGCAGTTTAAAGCCCTAATTGCCAAGGTTACAGAAGTATAAACCTTCTTACCCCATCTATCCAGCGCCCTGGAATCTCTATCAGAAGGGGTAGGATTTTTAGCAGTAGAAGCCTTAATGCCCTTGGGCCCCTGAGAAATGGTTTCTGGATCTGCAACAGGATTTTTGAAAAGGAATTTGTGGGACTTAGGAACCCTGTAGTATCTGTCAGGTTTACTAGGAGCCGGAGGCAGGGAATCAGGGGTCATACTGGATTCCGAGAACACATCATCAACAATGTCTAGTACAGGAGGTATAGCCAAAGGCCTATGCTGAGGTAGAAGAAGGAAATCCCTAAGCCTCTTTTTTGAATGAGAAAATTCTTGACTTTCCCAGTGGAAATGCTCCCTTAAGGTATGTAAAGTTTCCCCAAAAGAAAAATCCTCAGGAGGGGAAGCAGAGGGAATGGAATCCTCTGCATCAGAATCCTCATAAGTAGTTATGGACAAATCCAGGTCATAAGAAGAGTCAGAAGAAACAAAAATCTGATCAGAAGATTCATAATCAAGCTCAGCCCTAGGTCTCTTGGGGGGGGGTTGACTACCCCTGATTAGAGTAATTAGATCTTCAGCCATTTTGATCATTTATTTTTTAGGCATAGGGACCTGAACATGTGGCTTGGGTGTCGTTTTTTCAGACATAGATCAAGATTTAGGCCTTAGTAATGAAGGTGGAGTTGATTTAATATGCAAGTCTGTAGGCCTGAATATAACCTCAGAAGCTGGTGCCTGCACAGCAGCTCCAGACCCATCCAAGATAGAGACATCCACGGGTTCCATAGATGAAGCATCTTGCAGCATACTGGACTCTGAATGGGTCTCAGTAGAGGCCTGCGAATTAGAAGTAGCGGGTATCAGGGGCTGCGAAGGCACCTCACTGAGTACCGGCGAACTGGCAACTGGCTTAGCAGAAGTGTCATCGGCAGTTTTGGACCTTGGCAGCCTATCTCTGTCTTTTTCTTTGAGTTTTTTCAGAATCCTGGTAGTTGGATGGCTAACTGATGTCATTTCTGGATAATTAAACCGAGAACCGAAATACTTAGAGGCAAAAATGTACCGACGACGGATAGTGCGCTGATTAAATAAAGCACAAAACCGACAGCAAGGTACATCGTGGTCAGGGCCTAGGCAAGGAATACAGTACGAATGAAAATCTTTGTGAGGTATCTGCTTTCCACAAGTAATGCAATTATTAACTTTTACTGACATCGGTAAGGAGCAAGAAAAAGTTTCCCCAATGGGGTACTTAGCTTTAAGTTGAAGACTTCAGTTCTGAAACTTGAAAACAAATATTTCAGAAGTCGGCTGACTGGCACTTGCAAACTGATTCTGCTTCAGGCACCGCACGGCAAGAAAGACTGATGTAATGGCGTCAGATGCATATTTTATACTCCTGATGACCTGACGTCATGGAAAAAGGGACAGCAACCAACGCAGGACTCAAGACTTTGTTAATCAGGCTGACTGAGGGCAACCTGCCAGCAAATTATCCAAATGTAATGACTGCAACAGTGAAACACAAAGAACATCTGCTGCTATCCTTCATTCATCTGGCATGAAGCAGGTTTTGAGGCTGATATTGAACTGCTTCTGTAGGAGATCAGACGTGTCAAGTGTCAGTCTGACCATTAGGCAGTCTGGTATGTTACTTGGCTCCATAAACACAGTGTGCGTGGGCTTAGATAGCTTCTTGAGTCTTGTTCTTGGGAGATTTGAGAGGGGGGTTGCAAGTGATCTGAGAAAATTGGAGAGGAGATTGGGGTGAAGGTTAAGCTAAATTTGCCCTGTAGTAGATTAACTATGTCCACTGTATCGGAATATGTAATAGAGTTTTCTATTAGCTCTACATTGTTTATCGTATTTTTAACATAAATACATAAGGCTTTGTGGTTATCCTTCATCTGGGTGTCTATTTTTACCTCATATCTGGTATTGGTTGATTTGATAAGGGTCTGTAGTTCCTTATTTAGTTATGCAAGAACATTGTTAGCATGTGGTTTAGTTTTATGTGCAATAAGTTGCTTTTTCTTTTGCTACAGAACCTGTTTTATATTTGCTCTCCACCACTTGGGGTTATTTTTGAATATTGCATTGTAGCTATTTCTGAGGGGGACAGATGTGTCTCTACAGCTATTACATGTGCATGTAATTTGGCACTGAAGGATCCTACTTAAGCAGTGGGGTCATCAGGATGAAAGGGTCTTTTGAATTTAATCAGGCCATCACTAAGTTTTAAAAGATTAGCATTCACATCATCTCTGAATCATCCCTAGCATCAGCATCAATTAATTTTTCCCATTTTCTGAATGAAGTCGGGGTGTTGTGTCAACTGTTGCCATCTCTCTCAGTTCAGTGCTACTCTCCAAACTTCTTCAACAGTCATACCTGGCTGTCTCATGTTTTCCCTCACACAATTCATCCATCGCATTAATGGATACCTTCATTTCTTCTTGCCTTCTTCCTGTCTGTCCCAAATCTTCTTCCACAGATTGTCTCCTGATTCCAGCACATGCACCCAAACCATCATAATCTGCTGTCTTTGACCTCCTCACAA
>NC_056728.1:1733186287-1733321287 GCF_019279795.1 Protopterus annectens
CAATCTGCTTTTTCCAGAATATAGGGTAATATTTGGGCTTATGTGACTCATGGAAGTGAGTGACAGTCCTGCATTCTGCCTATTACATGTCCTTGAGTGCCAGTGGGATATGCACAGGGAGGTTAAAGCTAAGCAAGAAAAACTGTGCCCATCTGCATATATGACAGGCTCACTCATGGTTAGCCTGATCCTTTTTTCAGGGCAATTGTCTGTAAAACCTTTGTTGAGGGAATAAATGGATTATTATGGCAATGACAAATGGAGAAGAAAAAAAGGAGAAAAGTGTTTGGACTCAAAATGTTTCTGAGAAATTATCTTCAATTTCTTTAAATTAATTTTCAGATGGTTTGTATGGGACTAACAAACTATAATAAGGTCTGGCACCCATAATGTTAGTAACACACGTGCTAAATAATGTTATCTTCACTCTTCCATTATAGGTTGCTCATTTCTCTCTGAAAGCATCAGATTCATTATATGTTCATCATTTTTAACACTGCACACATTGTCATTTTTGTCTGATCTAGGATTCCTGCTAAATCATAACCAGTAGTCAAGCAAAAGTTTTGAAATATTAGTAATTTCTGCACCATTAGTAATTCTAATCTACGCATATGCTCTGAAACCATTTTTGTTGATTTTTAGGAGGTAGCAATCAATTAAGCAGCATCACTCAATGTTGTATTAACATAGCATGTAAAAATTGCCACTGTTTGCTTTGCACACAGATAAAGCCTTTTTCATTTAGCATACATCAAATGCCCTTTTGTTTATGTGGTCACAGTACACATACAACACTTTTGTACAAAATAGCATTCGTTGATATGTAGGAATTGATTTGTCTTTATATCATTCATTAATTTCAGAAAATTAACTCTGTTAATTTGCATCAATATTCATTCTTCAAACTGTACATTTTCATGCAGCTATTATTGCATATTACAAGCTAATTGATAAACCATGATGTAACAAAAATGCTTAATTGCTCCTTTCCTTTTTCTGGTTATTACTTAAAAGCTCACCGTCTCCTGAATGAGTCTGTTAATAAATAAATACTGTTTCATCATACGCATAAATTACTTTGGCCATTAATATGTCTCTTTAACTGTATTTTCACACAAAATGCCTTGCAAAATTCAAATACACTGTTGTTTGAGAACTGCACTGTAAAGTTAGGCCCCGGGTTTCAAGAATGGCTGATTTCTGTGCAGGAACAGTGCAGGACCTCCTGCCGAGCGATCCAGGAAAGTGCTGTTTTCACATGCAAGAGCAGCTCTATACTGTTCATGCACAGAAAGCTGTGCAGAATGCAAATCACCTCACCTGCTGGTAAAAACTATGCAAATGAGGTGATTTTGCGATCCACGAAGCTGGCCGGACTCCGTGCAGGAACAGTGTCAGTGCAGAAATGTATTCAGTTAGTAAATGAATACATTTCTGCATCTGAACAAATGGAGGTAGGGCAGCTCATGAAAAGCATGTATTACAGTCAAACACACATGCCAATGGCCAATTATAAGGCCATTGGCATTAATAACAGTTTATTTTTTTTTTTTAATTAAACTTTTTTTTTTTGGCTGATCATGGCCGTTTAAGCTTAGGGCAGTGGCGCAAAATGGGATTGTGCCGGAAAAAAAAAAATGAGAAAGGTAAATTTTAAGTTAATTCTGCATTTTGCCAATATAGTGGCATGCAGAATGCAAACAATACCAGGGAGCACTGGTTGTCAAGGGGAAAGGGTCCGTTTAAGTGCAGTAACTATGACTTACATACTGGGGTATGCAAATGAGGGGAGTTATACTAAATCACAGATTTCCTCAAAGTGTCAGCTTGTACCTAACCATGTAGGTGCAGCAATACAACAGTGCAAGTTTAAGAGCTGAATGACTTCATAAGAGGGTGTGTCATGCTTGCTGTAAGTGCATTGGAGCTATGTGGCCTGTGATTGCCCTTAGCTAAGCACAGCTAAGGAAGGGGGTGCATCAGATGTGCCTGAGTACTGTGTATATAGCTAAATGGGTGTGCATGCTGTGCACCGGGATTTAAACAAAAAAAAAAAAGAGGAAATGCAGCACTGTATACATTTGAGCACTGGGTATGTGCGGCATGCCTCAGGGCTTAAATAGGGAGGAACTGTGAAGAGGAAACAGCAGTAGGAAGGCAATCAAGGAGAACCAGCATAGCTGGCAGGGGGAATGTATCAGAATCAGCCAATTATACATGCAGCAGCCCAGCACACTAATATAAACTATGCAAATACTCTGCAGACTGTTTTTTTCCACGATCTCTACACCACCGGTGTACACAGATGGGGGATTTTTAACTGGCAAAACTAACTAAAAATATTAGAGGCTGCTGCTGCTTTACTCAAGCAGTATGTACTAGAGACTGAGGGTGGTGAGGAGGAGAATGCTGACAACCATTTCAACCCCCAAAAGGAGAGATATCTATAATTGCAGCCCCAAACATCAAGTGAGAACTGCTCTCTGCAAAGCAAAAAACCCAGCATCCATGGGACCTGATGGTGTCCCCGGCTGTGTGCTCCACGAACTCAGGACGGAATTAAACCCACAGCTAGGACAGCTGTTTAATCATAGTCTTACCTCTGGATACTCCAGCAGGAGTGCGCACTGCAACTGTGGTCCCACTTCACAAAGGCGGTGCCTCCACCGACCCTGGAAATTACCGCCCATTAGCTTGACAAGCCTTATCTGCAAAGCCATGGAGAGGATCATAATGGACCTCATAAATAAAGACATAGGAATTTGCAGACTTTGGATCCATCCCAGTTTGGCTTTGTCAAAGGCAGATCATGCCTTCTAAACTTGGTTGACTTTTGAAACAGTCACCAAAGCCATTGATGAGGGAAAGGCAGTCCATACAGCCTACCTCGATCTGGCGAAGGCCTTTGATACAATACCCTATCATTGAAAAACTCATCAGCTTAAATGTTAATCCATACATCACAAGATGGGTTGCAAACTGGCTGAGTGACAGAACCCACAGGGTCAGAGTTGCTGGCGCCATGTCAGACTCAAAGCCTGTCACAAGTGGTGTACCACAGGGCTCAGTCCTGGGCCACTCTTGTTTGGCATCTACTTGTACAAGCAAACACAGGAGGGTTATGGCTGACAAAGTTTGCAGATGACTGCAAACTGGGCCATAGTAGAAAACACATCTGACACAGATATCCTTCAGAAGGGTCTCACAGAAACGGATAACTGGTGCCAGAGCCATGGCCTAAAGTTAAATGCCAAAAAATGCATAGTCATACCCTTCTGGAAAAACAAGGTTACCCCTAGCTACCAAATAGGTGGCAATCCACTGAGTACAGAAGAAGTTATCAGGGACCTGGGGACCCAGGTTGATAGTAGTCTGTCATTCGACACCCATGTAGCTAAAGTAGTTAGGAAGACCTTCTACATTGCCCACCTTATCATGAAGGGATTCTCATCTAGATCAAGGGAGGTCATAGTCTCCCTATACTCATCACTCATCAGACCAATGATTGAGTACAATGCCCCATTGAATGTATCTGACCCGACACTTGCAGCAGCTGGAGAGGCCACAAAAGTTCCTCACCAAAAGGATAAAGGGTCTCAAACATCTGTCCTATGCTGCCCGACTGAAAGAACTCCAGCTCTATTCAGTCGCTTACCGCTGCTCAGAGGTGACCTTTGCCTAACATACAAGGCCATGTCAAACCCAGATTTGATGAATATGCTTCACCTCAAAAATCTAGATCCGTCAGAGCCACAAGGCGGAGATGTAAACCGTGCTGGAGGGATAGATTCATCACCCAAAGACTCCTATGCTGTGGAATAAAATCCCGGTATATGTGAGGCAGAGCACCTCGCTGGCCTTGTTCAAGAGAAATCTTGACCAATGGATGGGAGATAGGGATTACCTCAGTGTCACTGCTCAACAGAGGCACAGCAAAATAATGGGTATAGTTCCCCATACTAAAGGGGTGGCAAAACTATGGGCTAGGCTTGTAAATGCCCTCGGGCAGATAGCCTAGTATGAACCTATGAACCTATGAACCTATGAACCAACCCACAGTGAAGAGGAGGAGAAGAGTGTATAGACCCAGGATAACCTACTAGGGCCTACATAAGATGGAGATAGTAGACTGCTATAGTGTGGACAGGGGCATTTTACAGCAAATCGTGAGCTGTGCTGGCCACACCTTACACACAGACCTAACAGAGGGGAACCCATCCCAGTAGATACCAAAGTATGTCTAGACTTAAGAATACTATCCACAGGTACTTTTGAAGGACCAACTGGGGATATCATGGGGGTCTCACAGGCATCAGCATCCAGAGTACACCACCAGTTCCTGGATGCCATGACACAACATGCCAATGAACACATATATTCTCCCACTGCCCTTGAGGTGCTAATCACATGTATACATCTCTTCCACCATATAGCAGAATACCCTGAGGTAGTTGGTGCTATAGACTGCACGCACATCCACATCAAAGCACCACCTGGTGAGCGGGGCAGGGTCTACATAAACCGTAAGGGCTTCCCTTCCATCAACTTCCAGGTTGTGTGTGATGCCAAGGGCATTATCATGAATGTGTGTGCTGGCAGCCCTGGAAGCTATCATGACTCCCAAATCTGGCATTGCTCACAGCTGTATCAGGCGTTTGCCAGGGGGGACATCCCATATGGCCATCTAGCGGAGGATGCTGGCTATGCACTGGAGCTGTGGCTGATGACACCCATCAGAAATGCACACACATCTGAACAAGAGCATTATAATGAGGCACATGCACAAACCAGGATCATTGTAGAGTGTGTGTTGTGTTTGGGATGCTCAAGTCATGGTTCCACTGCCTTAACATATCTGGTGGAGCCTTGCAGTACTCTCCAGCTACATGTACACAAATGTTAATAGTATGAGTTATGATGCACAATATGATCCCATGGAAACAGCTGCAGCAGGAACAGCATGGGGCAGGGCCACACAGTCCCCCCCCCATTGCCAAGGCCATCACAGGCACAGAGGGACTCGGAGGAGGAACATCCTGAGCCTGCCCCTGTAGGCAGAAGGAGGTGTGCACAGTATGCCCAGGCCTTGGTGAAAAGGCAACGCATAGCACACACACTGACACTGTAGGGTCCTAGGGACTGATACCTCTTTCCCACTCACACATACAGTAAAAGGGATGCCAAACATGACACTACCTGAGCTTTACCATGTATAGAAGTGTACTATGTGCATCCAACATTGTCAGCCCTCCAGCACTGTCCTCAATACTGGCCCAGCAGCAAGGTAAGTCACCCTTCCTATCAGTTACTGAATGGAGTAGTATGTTTTCATATTTGTATGTATGATATGGATGCAAGCATGCAAGGGAATTGGGTGGCTGAATGGGATAGGAGCAGACAGCTATAATGGGACAGCAAGAAATTCATAACAAATACTGGTGTAAACATACTAGGCAGCACTACACAAGGTGACAACCCCCACTGCAGTACATGTGATGGGCCAAAGAACTGTGGGTGTTAATAGGTCACACACATGGATGTCAGAAACTGAAATATATGCCGTTAAGATCTAACATGTGTGTTCTACTGATACGCATCCTGTCTGCGTGATAGGTCACAATACAGTATGAAATGGAAACCAACAGAGTAACCGAAATACCAGTACAGTCATTTTAAATGTTAAAGACTGCAGGTGTGCACCCCCTACAATCCCATGTAGAAATGCAGTAACAGATGGCCTGCAGAACTCTCAAATAGCCTACAGTCTTCTGGCAAAGTCCCATGCCTCACCCATAGTGCTAATTTATGGAATGTCAGGGGGTCCCAACTAACAATCTAACACAGTAAACAAAAAACAAATGCAAGGCCATGTTGACAAATGCCAGTAGCATGCTTCCCCATGTCCTACTGCAAGGACTGTGGATCAGGCCATAAGTACTACTTGGATAAAGGCCCAACTATAGGGATACCTTTGAGATATTCTTACATAATGTTAGGTGGAGGAGAGAATAACGGGGGGTGTAGAAGTATGGATGTCATGGAGTGTGTGAAGTCTGAAACTCTAATGTCTGCCCATAGTACTCCCGACTGCAAACCCATGAATGAATAGCCACAAAACCACTGGTAAACCACAATGTGAAGGTAAACTGACCAGATATATGTGCCGTGCCTCTGGATAACCTGGGTGTATCTGTACAGCTGAAAAGTATGGCCCCAGCAGGATATGGCCATTCTGTGAAGTTGAGAAAAGCACAAGGAGGGGAACCCCAGCCAGCATACTGTGCTGGACCATTTACACAGAACAAGCAGTCTATTATCTGTAGCTACCCCTCCACAATGACAGGTGTGTGCCAGAATGTGTAGTCTATATGCCTCAGAATACTGGTCTCAGCTTCATTCATCTTGTATTTCCTGGTAAATAACTGTGAGCAAAGAATGATAACTGTCAGTAGTTGATGACATGACACATCACAGTGTAAAACAGTACATATGTCAGATAAATCTATGCTACAACCAAACATATCACACAAGCAGTACAGACAGCAATAGCTACAGTACCCTTGTATGTTAGGCCCATTGTGTCTCCAAATTGGCAACCTATCTACAGATATCCTGCAGAAACAGTTTGCTAGGTGTAGCTGTAGCACATAAAACCCTGAACTGGAGTCCAGCCCTCCCTTGAATGGATGCACACACTCAATATAGAAGGTCATACTGGGCATGCTCCTACACTTAAATAAATGAAGCCCATGTCTCACAACACAGTGGTCTACAGATATTCGTTATTTGCAGCTGTCTGTGCACACACACCTAACTGTACACCATTGATACTTCACACATATACATTGGATAGGAATACACACACATATCTAAGGCCAGCATAATATAATATGTCAAACATACACACACACACACAGATGTGAGGAAGAGAAAGACAGACAGCGATAGAGAGAATCCCATTATGAGGCATGTCCTACTCACTACACATCCCATAGGCCTATATCACATGGTGTGCTGATGTCATTCACTGTAGAAATACCTTTGGTTAGCCCTCAGCCCCATAGTGTCAGTGATGCTTGTGATAACTGTGTAACACTACAGTACAAATAGGTATCCATGTAGCAGTTGTAATCTCAGTCCTCTCAAATGTAAAGTTGTGTGTGTTTGTGTGTGTGTGTGTGTGTGTGTGTGTGTGTGTGTGTGTGTGTGTGTGTGTGTGTGTGTGTGTTTCTAGATGAATGTAATTGAGGCCATTCACACTCACTAAACCTCCCTTACCCCTCCCTCAGCACTGCTGCTGATGTCACTCACCTTCAAAGATACCTTTGGATGGTTCTCCAACATATAAGCTCTGTGGTGCTTGCGATAACTGCGTAATACTGTAGTGTAGCAAGCTAGCTAGGTAGGCATTCCAATCTTGATCCTGGCAACTGTGTAAATGTGAGTGTTGGTGTGGAAGAGTGTGTGCATCCTTGTAGAGACCTGATTTTGTGGTCATTCTCACTTACAACACTTCCCTTATACCTCCTTTCGCACTGCTGTTGATGTCATTCACCTTCAAAGATACCTTCAGACAATTCAACATATAAGCTCCATGGTGCTTGCGATAACTGTGGAGTACTGCAGTGTAGCAAATTAAGTAGGTAGGAGTTCCAATGCTGACCCTGGCAACTGTGTAAATGTGAGTGTTTGTTGAGAGAGTGTGTATATCGTTGTAGAGACCTGATTTTGTGGTCATTTACACTTACAACACTTATCTTACCTCTCTTTTAGCACTGCTGCTGATGTCGCTCACCTTCAAAGATACCTTAGCATTGCTCTCCAACATGTAAGCTCAGTGGCGTGTTTGATAAATGCGGAACAATGTTGTAGGAATAACTGCATAGGTAGGGGTTGGAATTTAATTCCTGGCAAGTGTTTGTGTTTGTACATATATACGACCGTACTTCAAAGATTTTGGCCCCATTTACACCCAGTACACATCTCAGTGCCTGACTTTACAAGTCCTGCAGATATCATCCACCTTAGAAGTACCTGCTAGCAACCCTACACCATGTAAAGTCAGTGGTACATGTGGTACATGCATAACATAATGATTCAAAAAGATAGATAGAGGTTTGAACTTTACCCCTGGCAAATGTAAAAGTGTGTGTAGAATAAACTATATTGTGGAATCTCTCACCCACTACATCACCCAATGCCAATATTTACAAGTGCTGGTGATGTTCCTCACCTTATAAGTACCTTGGGGCAACATCCAGCCTATAAGCTCCATGGCACATGTGATAAATGCTTTACACTGTAGTAGCAATACCTAGCTAGGTAGGGGTTCGAAACTCAGTACTGGCAAGTGTGTGTGTCATCAGTATCATGTGTGGGGTTCAGTATGACTGTGTAATAACAAGATCCATTGGGGGGAGTTTTGCTAAATTATTATGTTGAGGACCTAGTATATGTTCCAATGTCCACATTACAAGGCCAACAGTTGTCAAACACCGTAGAGGTTGGTTTAGACAATCCACAGCCCTAAATGTTTAGTGCCATGTGCAATGACTACGTGACAGTATGGATTAGTGAACAATATAGGCAACCCTTCTAATACTCAGAGACCACTCTCCACCCACGAATTATACACAAACACACTTGGCTAGGCAACAACCACTATATTGATAGTTCCCCCTGCATATTGCCTCACAGATAGTACCCACAGTGTGATTGCAGTGGACTACATGCCTGTTGACCACAGCAGTGCCACTGACAACAGAAAGTGCTTTGATGTGTTACATCTGACTGTGTGTTATCCAGCAAGTAAAAGGACATGGTACCCTGTTCCACCCCTCAGTAGCCCAATCAATGTGTACAGTGGCCCTTTTGCAATATTCCCCACTGGACGCCTGCAACAACTGCAGAGTCTGCAAACATACCCCACGAAGGGAATACCATGCCTTATACACATGCTCTGTATGGACAGACGCCAATAACTCCAATGAATACCTGTATCATACTGTCAATGTAGATGCAATCACCAGCTCAGTTACATAGCCATGTCTCACCAAACGAGGTCAGGAATGCTACATCAGACGATACCAATCTGTCCACACAACATGCCCCAGAGACTTCAAGCACACTTACACACTTCAAAGAACATGCATGTGGGACATGTGCACAACCCAGACACTGTCCATGTTATGGAATATAAATCGCATACATGTGAAGCAGTGCACATCACTGGCCACCCACAACAGAAATCTGGAGGAGTGGATGGGGAATACAATACCCACTCCTGGGGACCACTCCAGTGACTATATTCCAGAGCCACACTGAGGACTGTTTTCATGTGGCCTGATGCCAGGGTATTCCCTTGGGCTAGCCTTGTACAGGCTTCAGGCCCATTCACCTACTACACACCTATGAAGCAATGAACTTATGGATCTCAGTACTGGCAAATGTGTGTGTGTGTGTGTGTGTGTGTGTGTGTGTGTGTGTGTGTGTGTGTGTGTGTGTGTGTGTGTGTGTGTGTGTGTGTGAATAGTAACCCCAGTGTGATTGGTTGATGAATATCCCCTGTGGCTGTGGTTATTAGCAATTGGAGGTGTGTCCAAACCAGAACATGTACCATTCTCCATTCTAAAATAGATGATGTAAATCAACATATGCCTATGTGCAACCCTCATCCCTATAATCTGTGAGGCATATGCAATCACTGTGTTACAGACCGGAGATTACAGTGCACATACTGTACCCTGCCTATGACATGGTGGATGTGTTACCACACTGCCATATCACATGGCCTTGCTGCAGGGCCACATCCTGGTGACACACAGATGCATTGAACGGAAATGAGATACAGCATGTGAGAACACATTCATTCAGCACTTCATTTGTGAGGGGAGAGAGGGGTAAAGCTGGCACTGAATGTGTTGCCAACACTGTAGCAAATATCTGTCATCTCAGGATAGGTATTAGCATTGTGCAGTAACTCGCAACTCTTGTGTTTAATGATATGGAGGTTGTTGCTGTAACTATAAAAGGCTGACAGCTGCTGTCTGCTGCTGTTGTGACTGTCGTCATTGTCTGCTGCATCCCTGCTGCCATACATGCCTGCTAAGGATTCCGTGAGGGATCCAAAGTTGTGTTTGAGGCTAATAAGGGAGTTCGACAGTCATGGGACAGCACCTTTCCCTGCAACAGTGTCCTCCCTCTGATGTACACTTTAGTAATGGCAGTGGAACATCACATTGTCTCCTAGTGTTTGGAGGACAATGTCTGGGTTCTGTTGGCTCTGGCTAGTACCATGCGTTCATGTACCTGTTCATACAGCGCCTATGTGTATGATTCCACAGTCATGCAGCTATTTCCCATTGCCATGGATGCAGTGAAGACATCCACCCCTGGTTTTATGGCTGAAAAGTCAGCTTTGGAAAGGTTTTGCCAGGTCGTTATCTTTCTGGGGGGGGGGGGTGGCTGACATGTTGAGTTCCATGTTGATTACAGCCTGCGTGAATCTCACCATGCAGTGACTGACATCTGTGGATGAGCAGCATTCCCATATTTAAGTGGTCAACACAGGTCAAGGTTGTTGCATCCACTACAGGGGTCAGTATGAGGTGGTCTAGGACACTGGAAATGATGGATCCCAGAAGTGTTGGGCCACTGCACTGGCACTTGGCTACATTCCCCAGGTGATGGAGGGGTAGTTGAAGACACACATAATATGTCACTGTTGTGTTGGACTATCATAGATGGCAGGGTGTTGAGGAATGTGCATTGACCATCTAGGGACATAGATGTGGGCCCATAGCAGGCTATGGTCTGGATTTCACTATTACCCCAAGGCAGTTGTACCAGAAGTATCTCTAATGCATTATGATGGAATACTAGTCTGGAGGTGCTCCTATCCATAATGAATATGGAGACAACACCACCTGTGGAGGTGTGGTGTGGTCCATGTTTGGGGGCTGACAGCTGTGGAATACGTCATAGCCTGATACTACAGGTCTGCTGTCTGCTGCTGTGAACCACCTCTCCATTACAGCAGACATGTGTTCTCCACCTCAACAACTGCTATGAGTGACTGCATCTTGACAGTTAGATGTCCACTGTTGAGCAACATGATGCTCAGATTGCATACATGTGTAGCTGTTATGGTATTAATAACATTTTGAACACTGCCTAATAAGGCTCCACAGGGGTGGAAAGACACTTAGCCAGTACCTAACCCAGTGGTGACAGATGTAGGACATTCATGGCAAGTCATTGGGTTCTGTTAATCATGTCATCCCAAGCAGAGAGGTTCTGGATCCCCGATAATGACACATAACACATAAGCCAATGTTGCAGTCAATTATCTGTTGATAGTACTGCAGCATCATTCTGGGAAACAATGGTACACTACCCATGGCTACTGTCATACCTGCCTGGACCACATAATCAGAGAGTTCAACCATGTCTCCTGTCATGTAGTCCAAGGAGGTGTGTCCCAAGTCATTCACACCCACATGGATACGGAATGATACACGTAGTTGTGGAGTGACATGACTGGCTGTGTCATGTGTTAGATGCTGACATTTGATAGATATTCAGCTGTTACCTGCTCCATATTCCACTTAGTGAGTGGGATGTGTGTGCCTCAGTATTGAGTTACCCATGATCAATGTATTGTGCAAGGTGGTTAGCCTTAGGAGCTGAGGATGAGGGCACACTGTGTAGGTTAAATATGTGTCCCTTGGCATGGGCCATGTTGCGGTGTCTGAGTGGGTGTCTGCTTTGCTGGTCTGTGCTGTTTAGGTAAATGCCCATTGAGTGCCTCTGGGAAGGTGTGTGTGTGGCTTTTCACTGTATGTCATGGCTGTCAAAGTGGGTGCCATGGTGAACTATGTGTTCCACATGGTGTGGTACAGGAGTTGATCTTATCCTCTTGACCTGCTAGTCCAGTCTTTGCTGGAGAGTGCATATGTCCACATTGAGTGTTTGGAGTTTAGAGAGGAGGGTTGTCTGTGTACATGAGGCAGTTGCAACAGTGCCCCAGAATGGACAAGTGCACCAGGTTAATGGGTGAGAGCACATATAACTGCCCTTCAAACATGCCAGGAGGAGAGGACATAACTAGTAAGTGCTGGGGTGACATCTGTGATGAACAAGTACTGCTGATGGCTGCCAGGTGTGCCACACTTTGTGATACAATAACCTGGTGAAGTGCCAAGCCATAATGCTAGTTGAAGTGCAAGACAGAGCTAGCATGATGTACGGGTGAAACAGAAGGCTGACTGTCTGCCACCTGTAATACTTTACCACAGCTGAGCAGTTATCAGCAGCTTTGGCCATGTGAAAGTTCAGTAAGCTCTGTAGCACATGCGGTAACTGAGTAACACTATAGTAGACATAACTAGATAGGCAGGGGTTGTAATCCCAGTACTGGCAAGTGTGTGTGTGTGTGTGTGTGTGTGTGTGTGTGTGTGTGTGTGTGTGTGTGTGTGTGTGTGTGTGTGTGTGTGTGTGTGTGAATGTAGTTATGCATGTGTGTGTGAATTATGTACTGTCTTGCTCATACCGTCATTGATCTGTGTGTGTGAAGATAGGTGAAGCCTGCCAGCCTAGTCAGATAGAATTTTGTAGATAATTCTGTCATTTGTAAATATTAGTATAAGCCACAGGCTTGTTCTCTTAAATGGGAAAAATGGTGTTAAATGTGGAACTGTAAAATTGTAACAACAGTGCACTCTTCTATAACAAAGCTGACAAGTCAATTCTTTGATGTCAAAACTCAGAACCGATATGTCTGGATGAAGGAATTCTGCCTACTGTTTTGAGGCCAGAGTTAATGGCTAGAATTTGCATGTATAGTTTCTTTTATTGCTCTGGTTACTGACCAGCTGCAAGATCAAAGGGTCTATTAACCTCTGAAACTGTTATCCTGGGGACCAGAAAGAAATGATGTAATCTGAAATGAATCAGTGGTACTGTGTTATCAATTTAAGGACAGAAAGAATGAGAGCATGAGAGCATTTGTCTTGAGAACATCCAACTCACCACTCTGCCTGTATCTATATGTAAGTAAGATCATAGACTTTAGTGTTTTTCTTAGATATAGCTAGGAAATAGAAAGATTAGACTAGTTTGTTTTTCTGTGATGTCAGAACTATTCTACTGTATTATTTTAAGGATTTTCCTCTGAACTCTTGACTAGCACTGTGTAGTAAGAGGTATTGACTTGTTTTTATTTATTATTAAATATTTTTAAACCTTTCAACTATGGCTGTTTTGTGTAGAGATAAGTCATGCTCTAAGAGTACATTGCATGTATATAGTGATACTGTACCAAATTACTCCAAATAAGTCCTGACTGTTAGGTTTCACTTGCCATTTGGATAATAATATTGCACAGTAATAATTGGACATCCTTTCATAAGGGCTCTTGAGTAGCTGATAAATATTAGCTGGGTGGTGGCAGTGATTTCTACTGTATAGTCTGGGTAAAATGGGCACAGCTGGAGAACCTGCGTCAGCTTTCCCCAGGAGTGTCTGTGTGGTTGCATAAACTCTTATCTCAAAGTGTGTGTGTGTCAGCTACTTGGGCAGGGACATGAAACACTGGTTGGACAGAGAGGGTGCTGGCGGTTTTAGCTTGTCCAGTATGCTGAGATCTGGACCATATAGCTGTGCCAGTAGGGAGTCTTATTGGTGACCTACAGGGAAAGGGAAAAAACAGCCTCAGACTTACTGTGATCTGTGTGTGCTCTTAAGGGAAATTGTACTTTACTGTGTGTGTATTTATTATCCTTTTCCCTATATGGATGCCCTTCACTGGTGTTAGTGGTGAGGATTGAGGCTCCTTGATTGCTGGGCCAGTGTGTGGGCATCACACTGTATACTACCCTTTAAACTTCCCTTCACTCCAATTTAGTAGACCCATTGATGTCATCCACCTTAGACATACCTTTGAAAGAGGTGGAAATGTATAACTCTGTGGCGCATCTAATAAGTGTGTAACACTATAGTAGACATATCTAGATAGGCAGAAGTCCTGATCCCAGTACTTGGCACATGTATGTATGTGTGTGTGTGACTCATGTACTGTCTGGCTCATACCATTTTTGACCTGTGTACTACCCTTTACACTTCCCTTCACTCCAATTTAGTAGACCTGTTGATGTCATCCATCTTAGAAGTACCTTTGGAAAAGGTGGAACTGTATAAGCTCTGTGGTGCATCTCATATCTGTGTAGCACTGTAGTTGGAATACCTAGATAGGCAGGACTTCTAATGCTGGTAACTGTTTTTGTGTGTGTGAGAATCATTTCATGTGTGGCTTATGCCATTTTGATGTGTAAACAATACACTGCTGGTGACCACCTCCCGCTGCCATTACTTTATATAGTGTGGTAACAGCATCTGCCTCACATGCAGCAGGTTAAACCACTGCACAGTTCTCTGTACAGATGTGTCAGGAATATCCATATGTTTGAAACCTATAGGTGGTTGGAAGTGGTCTGTGTACCTTACCAATGCCCATGTATGTGATATTAGAGCCAAATAGTCCAAAGTGTGTGTACTGACACACATGGCAGCAGGAGGTATCATACCTGACTGAAACATCATGCTGATAGGACGTCTGCTGCCCTCACTGGTGGCCAGTCTTGTAGGTGCAATACATGAGTCCATATGCTTGGTTTTACAAGTAAACTGTACCTGTTATGGGTCACATTAAAGTCTGGAAGAGGTGTGGACTGTCATATTGTGGTCCTAATTAGTATGTAACAGGGACACATTGCATCTTAAGAGGGGTGTGCACGCAATTTATATCCACTGTATACCAGTAATGTGTCACGCATGACTTTACCTTATGCCATTTGTCCAGGACAATTTGCTGGCCTCTGTCCAGATGTCTTGGCACTGATAAGTTGTGTGGTATGCTACAGGAATGTTGAGTTCATGTCAGATAGGCCCCAGTGGTGACTACTGTGATGCAGTACAGTTAACCCCAGCACAAGTGAACATGCACAACAAGCAATATAGCTATTACATGTAGCAATATAGCTATTAATGATGGCTGTGTGCATAGTAAATTGCATATGCTTCACATGCCTAGCATTTTGCCAGGCAACAACAGAATAATGTCATACTCACCAGCTTCAGGCTGCTGTCTCATATGCAGACCAGAAGGTCCTAGGTAGTGTGAGAGGGAGTTATTGTCAGAAGACGCACAAGTGGCATTGATACAGGATGGATGCAGCATGTCTGCACATCTACAGTACTAACCGCAATAATACACAATGTCCTGTCTTCACCATAGATGTTCACCTGTGTGCATTAGAAAACCCCATCTACAACTGCAATCGGACCTGACACATGCATGTAGATACAATACAGATACATGTTTGTCCAGTACATTAGTATACTAATTCCCACTGGTCCCTTACCTGCATGCTCCTCATCCAGTGTGTGTGTGTGTGTGTGTGTGTGTGTGTGTGTGTGTGTGTGTGTGTGTGTGTGTGTGTGTGTGCAACCCACCTCCACAATGATTCCCTCAACATCATGGCTTGTGCATTCGGCATGTGGCCCAAGCTTCTTGGTGGGTGTCAGTAGGGGCTGGATGGCTGGGCAGCTACCTGTGGATAGCCGGTCCCTCGCTACAGCAGCAGCCCATTGACAGGCATGGCAATTGAGGTTGGTGGCCCGATGCTGCACATGCTCATAAGTTTTGCTGTGCAGGCCGGCATCATTTACCATGTGGACCACATTGTTCCACAGGGCAGTCCTCTCCTGCACATCATCTGCTCTCTGTCCAATTGACAGGGCATAATGCCCAATCACATATTGGGTGATGATGTCTGTTTCCCCAACAGAAAATGATGGTAGGCGAGCACTCTGCATGTTACCTGGAAAACATAAACAGGAAAAAGGTCATAGGACCTCATGTGGTTGACAAAATGCCCATCAACAGTGGATATTACTTGCAAATAATCCACACTACACCGAAACCCTGCAAGCTATTATGGCAATAGCAGCTTGTATTACATGCCTGTCCCTGAGCTATCTTATTCCCCTAAATGTTGGGCACTTGATTACATAATCCTCTAACCTCCTTTCATTTCTGTGTAGAGGGTTGACAGTGGGCATCTTCCATGTGGATGGTGGCAGGTCTGTGCTTGACTGTGGTATATGATGGAGCTTTGAGCACATACCTGAGGTCATGTAGGAGGCAGACACTGATGTTATTATGCCCCATGGATATATGCTGTTGTTGCCATCAGTAGGCAATATGTACACACTCATTATTGCTGAGGGAAGGAGTGTGGTTGATGTGTATATCTCCCTGTACAACTAGGGTGGACAGGGTGGTGATATTCCCACCTAAACTGTGTGATGCAGGTTGCCTAAATTCATGGCATGTGTGTATGAGGTTTTCTTTACCCCCATTACAGGGTGAACTGTGTTGTTTCATCCGAGACTTACAACATATGTGGATACATGGTTGCAATTGTCCTTGGTCGTGCGGATATGTCCAATACATAGTCATAGTCAGACTTACAGGAAGTCACCTGTGAACTTATATGCTTGCTCAGATATAGGTAGACTTGCTTCCGAGTTGTTGACTGCACCTATGTGTCCCTGTACAGTCAATGTAACAACCTATTATGTGGTTTGTGTATTGCTGCTGTCCACCAAAGTGGATTACTCTACCTTGGTGGAGGCTGCATATACAGGTCAGGTACTGCTGTGTCCATATAGCTACAGTGGATATGAAGGGTACACACCCCTGATACACTCCCTGGTATTTGTGAAAATGGAACATGACACCATGATAACTCATTTCATAACAATTCCCACCTCTGTGACCTATAGCCTGTACAATTCAATTGAAAACATAACAATCCGGTCTGTGAAAATATATGGAAATAATACTCAGTACAGTAAGCCAGTTGAATGAGTGTGCACACCCTTAAACTGATATGTTGTGTATGCACTTCTTGAGATGATTACAGCATTCATCTGTCTTGGTCTAGACTCTAACATCATGGCACATTTTCACTTGGCAATAGTTGGTCACCTTCCTAGAAACACCTTTGATTGTATTTTAATGGAATTGTACAGGTTAGGGGGTCACATAAATATGAGAAACATTATGAAATGATCTTCTGTGGTCTGATTGTCATGCTGCACACATAGCTGGAATTCTAAGAGGGTTGTGTACACTTGTGATATCCACTATATATAGCTGTAGATATAGCTGGTGGTGGTAGGCATGGACAGAGGGTTATAACACAGGTGGACACATTTCTGATTAATAGCTGAATATCATGCCTACTATAGTACCCATATCAGTGTCAGGACACTGCAACAACCAGTAACTGTACACATTTCTATCTGTTGTATGCTCTGACACTGATATTACACACATGTGCAACATGCACAACCTATGTACCTGAATGCTTGAAACACATATGATTTAATATTGTGCCTTCCAGCTGAACATAAGCATACATACATGTGCTCAGGGGATACCTGGTATATATTTCTGTTGTATGTTAGTATGGCACACTGCACTTACAGTCTTGCCACTCAATCATACATCTCAACCTGTTACAGCAGTATGTCTGGACAATGGCACACATAAATGGGAGGAAAAGGGACATCAGTACTGATACTGTATTAATACAGCTGCACCATACATTAGCATGTTGATTGCACAGTAGGGTTTGACATCACTGTGATAACCTGGAAGATGTCCAACAGTCATAAGTAAGCTATTATGTTACAATGTCATTGCTCACAGACCTGCCAGTGGTTTGGCTGACATAACACAGGTTTATGTATATGTGACTACAGATATCAGTCACAAATGTACTTATTGTCCAGCAGAACACTGTGCAGTTGAATGTTATGAATTCAGAATATCACATGCAGTTCAACACACATGTCTGCAACAGTACTTTAATATGCACATGCCCTCTATAGATCTCTTAGCTCTACAAGGTAAACATGTGTCATACTCATAATCACATGGAAAACATCCCATTAACTGTCCTAGCAGTCGCACAGTCACAACTGTCTGACAGACACCCCATGCGATTGTCATATACGAGCTGTCCTTTCCCAGGGTGAGTCAGGCTCCTGAGCTGTGATCCCACCTCATAACCTCTCAGAGCATCACATCTGGACCATGCCTAAAATGATGGAGGAATAAATAGGGACAGACTTGAAATATTCCTGTTACAAACATAGAATGTTCGTAGAATGATACGTTTAGCATTACTGTGAATATTCTTAAGGATGTGGAGTCTTAAACTCAAGTGTTTGTCATTACCTGACAAATTCAGTTCTCAGCTATTTGCCAGAAAAGTACAGATCTCAGGAGGAACAGACAAAAATACATGATGGTAAAATGTGGACATTCTCTGAAGATCTGTACAGTTGAGAGATATGTCTGTGATATCTCCCATTGCAGAGAGGGCCAGATGCTATGGCCATAGCAGCTGTTTAGCAGGACATTAGTACATCATGTTTTGTTGGGACATATATTCCTCCAGATCATATTTACCATTATTCATAGGTTCATAGGTTCATAGGTTCATACTAGTCTATCTGCCCAAGGGCATTTATAAGCCTAGCCAGAGTGTGTTTGGCTTTCACCACCCATTTTAAATGAATTTTGCTATGCCCTTTTTTGAGGTTAGTATACTGACCATCTGTCTAACAGTGACACAGAAGTGATACCCGGGGTAAACCTATGATCTCCCATCCACTCATCAAGATTCCTCTTGAAGAGAGTCAATGAGGGACTCTGCCTAACCTGGACTGGGATTTTATTCCAGAGTGAAGGGAGCCTCTGGGTTATGAATCTGTCCCTCCAGCATGTCCTATTTATTTCAGTGCTGAGGTTCAAATCTCTCGAGCGCATAGCTCCATGGGATTTGGATTTTCTGAGGTGCAGCATGTCCATTAATTCCGGGTTGGACATGGCTTTATACATCAGGCACAGATCGCCTCTGAGCAGGCGGTATGCCACTGAGTAGAGCTGGAGTTTCTTTAACCGGGCAGCATATGGCATCTGTTTGAGCCCTTTGATCCTCTTGGTGAGGTACTTTTGGGGTCTTTCCAGTTGCTGCAGGTGTCTGATAAGGTACATCCCAAAAGGGGCATTGTACTCAATTATGGGCCTGATGAAGGATGAGTAAAGAGGCACAATGACCTCCCCTGATCTAGATGTGAAACCCTTCATGATTAGGTGGGCTATATAAAATGTTTTTCTAACCACTTTGGCCACGTGGTTTTCAAACCAGAGATTGCTATCAACTTGGGTCCCCAGGTCCCTAATTACTTCTTCCGTACTTAATGGATTAGCACCTATGTGGTAATTTGTGAGCACTTTGTTTTTGCCAAAGGGGATGACTATACACTTTTTGGCATTTAGCTTGAGGCCATGGCTCTGGCACCAGTTGTCTGTTTCTATGAGGCCCTTTTGTAGGATGCTTGTGTCAGCTGGAGAGTCAATTATGGCAGCTAGTTTGCAGTCATCTGCGAACTTGGTCAGCCACAGTCCTTCCATCTTGGCCTGTACCTCCGGAAATATATACTAAACAAGAGAGGTCCCAGGACTGAGCCTTGTGGGATGCCACTTGTAGCTGGTTTGGTGTCTGACATGGCTCTAGCAATTCTAAACATGTGGGTTCTGTCCTTGAGCCAGTTTGCATCCCATCTAGTGACATAGGGGTTTATATTTAAGCTGGTGAGCTTATCTATAATGCCCGAGTGGGGTATTGTATCAAAGGCTTTTGTGAGGTCCAGGTAGGCTGTGTGGACCACCTTCCCCTCGTCAATGGCATTGGTGACTGTTTCAAAGAAATCAACCAGGTTTAAGAGGCAGGATCTGCCCTTAACAAAGCCAAACTGGGTAGGATCCAGTGTCTGTAGGTCCCCAATATCTTTATTTATGAGGTCCATGATGATCCTTTCCATAGCTTTGCAGACCAAGCTAGTCAGGCTTATGGGGTGATAGTTTCCAGGATCCGTTGAGGCACCACCTTTGTGGAGAGGGACCACTGTTGCTGTACGCCACTCTTTGGGTACATATCCTGTAGTAAGGCTGAGATTGAACAGTAGTTTTATGTTTGGGTTTAGCTCTTCGTGGAGTTCATGTAGGACACAGCCCGGGACACCGTCTGGTCCCACTGATGCTGTGTTTTTTGCTTTGGAGAGGGCGGCTCTTACCTGAGCATCTGAGATGTCAAGGGGGCAGCACTCTGCTGGGATAGATATTTGCCCTTTTGGTGGGGATGGGGGGGGCTTGCGCTGAACATGTCAGCTAGGATGTTGGCAATGTCTGTGGGTTCAGTGTATTTTTTGTCATTTTGGACTAATTCTGAACATATCTTGGAATTCCCACCCAGGTTCCTAATATAACTAAAGAAAGCCTTGTGATTATCCTTTGTGTCCTGTGCAATTTTTCTCTCGAAGCTGGCCTTAGATGATTTTATGAGTGCCCGTAGTTTTTTGCTAATACTAATCAGAGATGCCTTCCCTTTTTGGGATTTTGCTCTCTCATGTAGTAGCTTCCTCCTTCTATTGTATAGTTTGTTTATGGCTGGGGTCCACCAGACAGAACGCCTGCATTTGGAGGATTAGGTCTTGGTTTTATTTGGGATTGCATGATCCATGCATTCCTGAAGGTGTTCATGGAATGCATTTATAAAGGATTCTGTGGTCTGGGCCATATTTTCCACAGGCCTGGGGACTTTGAAGGATTCCACCTCAGTTTTGAGGAGTGTGAAATTTGATTTAGAGAAGTTTTTCACTGTGGTTTTCTGGGCAGGGATTGGGGTCAGGATGTGAATATCCAGTGAGATTAGTTTATGGTCTAATCTTACCAGTGAATGATACACTTCTGGTCTGGAGCATAGAGCCCCCATGTTGGTGATGATCAGGTCCAGTATGTTTTCCACTCTTGTGGGAGTGGTAACAATTTGTTCCATAGAATTTGAGTTTATAAATTCTAGGAACCTTTGGGCTAGGGTGTAGGAGCTAGAGTAATGCTCCCAGTCTATGTTTGGGTAGTTGAAGTCGCCCAATATAATGGTGTTTGGAGAGACCTTCATATTTTTCAGTGTTCTCAGGAAGGCTGAGTGGGGTTCCTGGGTTTGGGAGGGTGGTCTGTAGCAGGCTATAAACTGGAAGGCAGTTTTACCCACTGTTAGTTGCACATGGATAGTCTCTGATGCTTCGTGCTGTGCCACCAACCTGGAGGTGTGGGTATCTTTGATGAATATTGATACTACCCTCTTTTTGTGGTTAGGTCCAAGTTTTGGGGCCGAAAAGCATGGTATGAGGTATAACCTGGTAGTGCTGTGGTGCTCTCAGGAGCTTTGAACCAGGTTTCTGTTACAGCACAGATATCGATGTTTTCCATGCTAAGGAGAGTTTTGAGTGTGTGCATCTTGAGGTTTAGATTTCTGGCATTGAGTAGCATTACTCTTAGTTTCTTATCCCATGTGATACCTATGGAGGTGGGTTTGTGTTTTGAGCCTTGCCTAAAAAAGGCACTATGGGGGTGGCAAGAGCCTTTGCCAATATCCGAAAGCCCAGGGGTGACAGGTGCAAGCCATCCCTAGCGAAGCATTGTGGCTTGTCGAGCAGGTTATCCCAGGCTGATAGGCATTGGATCCCCTTTGAATGACACCAATACTTAAGAAAATTGTTGAAATTGATCATCTTGTCTTCATATTGTGGCATCATTCTTGGTGAAGGTAAGATGCTACTCAAGGTCAGGGTCATACCGGCCTGGGCTACATGCTCAGAGAGCTCCTCTATGTCTCTTTTCATGTAGTCCAGGGAGGTACGTCTCAGGTCATTCACACCAGCATGGACAATGACTGAGTCAAATTTGTACTTGCCTTGGAGTGACCTGAGTGCTTGTGTTATGTGGCGGATCCTAGCGCCCGACAGGCAGCTCACCATGACCTTCTCCTTGTTCAGCCTGGTGAGCGGGACATCAGTGTGCCTGACAATAGAGTCACCTATTACAAGTGTATCAGGTGTGTTGTTTAGCTTTAAGGGCTGGGACTGTTCGGCACACTGGCTTTGTGAGCTATGTATTGCCCGTGTTTTGTTTTGGGGTAGCGGTTGCTTGGGTGTCTGCTTTGGAGGTCTCTGCTGCTTAGGCAGATTTTTATTTAGAGCCTCCGAGTATGTTTTTGTGTGTTTATGTGTTTGGTTTGCTGTCGTGGTAAGTCTATGTGAGACTGGAATTGTAGTGAGTGTGGTTTCCTTCTCCTCCTGACTGGTTACGCCAGTACTGAGTTGAGAGAGCTTAGCCTCCAGTTTGGCTATATGGTTGCATCTCTCACATGTGTTGGAATTTGTTGGGAGGAGGAGAGGGTTGTCTGTGTACATGAGGCAGTTGTAACATTGCCTCAAGATTCCCAGATTCACCAGCTGGACCGGAGAGGAGATTGACAACTGACCTTTGGACATGCTAGAATAGTATTGGGAATTCCTTTATAACTGAAAAAAGGGCCAATGGGGAACAAGGTACTCAAGGGGAGTTTGTGAGGGTGTAGTGCTTTTAATTTTTTAGTGCTGACTTATATAATTGCTTTAGTGAGCAAGTGCCAGGCTTTAGATTAGGAATAGGGTGTTTATTATGAGAACTAGATCAGTTCTAAGGGAAAAAGTGAAGAGCAGACTTTGTGGAGCAGAGAATGGTTTAAACACAATTAAGCGGAGCTGCCCGATGCTGCACTACGTGCAAAATTGCGCAAAGCCGTGCCAAAGCAGGTTTTATACACACTAGGTACTATATTCAATTACTTGCTTACATGTTCCACTTACCATTTTCTTTCTTCTCTTTTCTACTTTATGTTGCATTTGTTATCTCTCTCTCTCTCTCTCTCTCTCTGTGCACTTCAGGGATAGAGCTGGTTTGAATAGGTGGCAGCATGGCTTTTGTAGGTGATGCTCGTGACCAGGTGATATCCTGTGCACCTATTGGGGTTCACCACTTGCTAACTGCATGCAGAGCAGCTGTGTAGTTCTATGTAGTAGCCAATGTCATGGCAAAACACTCCTACAAATGAGTGCTCCATCTGGGTGTTGGCCCATTCCCTTACTTGTGAGGAAAACATCCTGGAGTTCTGTGAGCTACTACCTCTTACAACAAGACTTGTGGAGGCATGCCATCTAAATGGTGTGGAAGTTTCAACACTTAGGGGCAAAATGTGAGTATTACTGTTATATGTTTGGAATACTGCAAGGTTAACAGGGTTTGTCTGCACATGCTTCTTCTGCATGGGTTTCAGTCTGACAAAGTTCTGTCTCTGCATAGCTCTCAACTGTAGGGTCATCCACATAATGGCCACAGGTTAGCCTGTTATGTATGGGCTGTTCTCCAGACAGGTGTTCTACTTGGCAAATCAGTAGCATACTCTGGTGATTGCATAATATAGATGGTAACACCCATTTGTTTTTCTGACTTTATATCCCTCAGAAAAGATATGTTACAACAAACCCTGTAACACCAGATGATTGCAAGTTGGGAGCTATTATTAACTCCCTAAGTTATGTTGACATCCTACAGAATGACTTCACTGTGACCAACGACTGGTATCAGAACCATGGCCATAAGATACATGCCGAAAAATGTGTCGTCATCCCCTTTAGGAAAAAACCAGTTCCCATGAATTACCACATTGATGGTAGTCCACTGCACACAGAAGACGTTATAAGAGATCTGGGAACACAGGTTGACAGCAACCTCTCTTTTGATCACCACATTACCACTGTGGTCAGAATGTCCTATGTGGCACATCTCATTACTAAGAGTTTTGTATCCAGGAAGAAAGAGGTCATTGTCTCCCTCTACTCTTCCCTCATTAGGCCAATCATCGAGTACAATGCCCCTTTAGTCATGTACCTCACTAGACACCGACAAAAACTAGAGAGGCTGCAAAAGTACCTCACAAACAAGATCCTAGGCCTTATACACGTGTCCTATATGGACAGACTCAATAAACTCCACCTATTCTCTGTCTCATATTGCCTACTTGGAGGCGATCTCTGCTTGACTTACAAATCCATGTCTGACCCAGCTCTGTTAGAAATGCTACATCTAAAGAAATCTCAATCCTTCCATACCATACAATCCAGAAATCTCAACCTCATTACCACAATTAACAGAACATGCTGGACAGACAGGTTTATAACCCAGAGACTGACCATGCTATGGAACAGACTTCTCATGCATGTCAAGCAGAGCACCTTGCTGACCCTCTTCAAGAGAAATCTTGATGAGTAGATGGGAAACAGAAAATTCACCCTGGAGATAACACCAATGGCTCTACGTGTCAGAGGCATTGGGAGCTAAGGTCAGTTGGCACTATGCCAGGATAATCCTATGGCTAGAATTGTAAAGGCCCCAGGGCCATTAGCCTAGTACACACCAATGAACCAGCAACTCTCTCAGTGTATAACTGTGTATAGCAATATTTCATGTATGGCTGTGTATTTGTGCTTCTGTCCACCAATTATGTCAGGCTTTGTCCAGATGCCATATAGTAGTAGGTGGATAGATATACTGATCTATCATTATTTAGTGCTGTAATTCCTGCTGAGGGGGATGGTTGGGTAACATGTTGAGGTCTGTACATTCAAGAGGTTGGTGTATAGAGAATGCTCTTAGATGGCCTTGTAACATATTTTATGTGGTGGACAGTAACACGTGTTTTAAAACTAGGCTGTTAGAACATGTCAGATGTATTACTGATAAGAAATATGTCAGTTCTATAGCTGTATATTTGAATAAATCTCACCATGGGGACAGTAGTGGGTCTCAAGGTACTTTTTCTGAAAACATCTGTTCCTCAGTGTGATTAAACATTCATAAAAGGACAATTGTTATGTACAGACTCAATTTATTAATTTTAATTGTGATACTTTATCCCGTAGGGGGTTAAATGACATGTGTAATTGGAGGCTGTGTGTTCAATTATGTAATTAGGTCTTAATTGCTTCTTGTGATTAAGGCATGCATTTCTGGTAATGTTTACTCTTTGAAGGCATTGGCCAAGACATCAGAGTATAATAAACATGTGTGAATTACTGGCTGGTTGTATTTTTCTTTGCTATGTTCAGACATTTTATTTGTTTTGCTAAGAGGTTGTTGTATGTCTGGCCATTGTGTATGACCTATCATGATTTTGTAGCAGTGTACTGTTCACTTACTTATTTGGACTGCAGGGGGGGCAGATGTGAGTGTCATGGCTGTTTTTGTATCCAACTGTTTTATATATATCAGCAGTATATGTTTGTATGGGCAATTTGGAACATGTATGTATATATATATATAATATATATATATATATATATATATATATATATATATATATATATATATATATATATATATATATATATATATATATATATATATACATATATAAACATATATATCTATATATCCATATGTGTATGTATATATACATATGTGTATATATATATATATATATATATATATATATATATATATATATATATATATATATCTATATACATATATATATATATATATATATGTGTGTGTGTGTGTGTGTATGTATATATTTGTACACATACATCAGTATTTTTTGGTAATATATCTATATATTGTTGTACACATATATGGATCTCCCTACATATCTCACTCACTCTCTATGTATGTTTCTATTCAACACTCCCAAAATTTAGACCAATAGTTGCTGGAGCTGGTTGGGTTACGGAAGGTATTTCCATTTATCTGGATCAACAATTGAAACAGCTACTATCCCTATATGGACATGTATTGAGAGATACAGAACAATTTTTGCAAGATCTATATATATATTTACAGAAGGTTATGGTAAACCCTTGGACTTAGTTCTAGTCACTCTAGATGTGGAATCCCTATTTACAAGTATTCCAAATGATAAAGGCTTGCTTATACTTAAGGAGCTGTTAGAGATAGATGGAAAGATGGATAGTTTAAGGGCTGATTTTTTATGTTTTTTATTAGAACTTGTATTAGAGAATAACTTGTTTTTGTTTCAGGACAAATTGTATCGACAGAGAAGGGGCGTGGCAATGGGTACAAGCTGCGCAAATGCTTATGCCAATTTAATAATGGTTGCTTGGGAAAAACAAAATTTATTGAATCATCCCAATATATTATTTCATCGACGGTTTGTTGATGACCTTTTTTTGCTTTGGCAAGGCAGTGATACAGATTTGAATAATTTTTTAATACAATTGAATACTTCAAGTGAATTTCTTAAATTTACGATGGAAAAGTCAGATACTTCTATCAATTATTTAGATGTCACTATTAATATAGTTAAAGGAAAAGTTGCCACTTGTGTATATAGAAAATCCTGTTACTGTCCAAGCTTCTTGCATCGTACTAGTATGCATAATCCGACTATATTTAGTAATATAGTCAAAGGTCAAGCTTACAGATTATCTAGGCTATGTTGTGATGACAATATTTTAACTAAAGAGCTGCTAAGGTTAAAAACTGATTTTATATCTAGAGGTTATGATGCAAACAATATTGATATTGTATGTAAACAAGTTCTTGCTCAAAGTAAAGTACAAGCTAGACCATACTTCTCAGATAATGTGTTGAGGAAGAATGAATATCCCACAAAAAGAGAGCATGACCTTAGCATTGTAATACCTTATGGAAATAATATCCACAAGGTAAAAGAAGCTATTGGGAAATGTTGGAACATCTTAATGGTAGATGAAAAAACTAAGGAATTGTTAGGTGATAGTCCTATTTTTACATATAGGAATAACAAGACCTTGAAACAGCAACTCTGCTATCGGAAAGTGGTGAGTCCTAGGAGGGATATGAATCTATTACCAAGATCCAATGGGACGAGAAAATGTAATAATTGTAAACAGTGTGTATTCGTGGATGAGTCACGATACTATAGACATCCTGAGACCATATGGTTATGGGAGCTTAGAGTTAATGGTTCATGTAATTCCAAAAATTTAGTATACGTAGCTTATTGTGTACAATGCTTTCAGTTCTATGTGGGCAAAACTAAATGCACATTGAAGGAACGCATCAGAGACCACTATTACAGTATAGCTAGGAAGGAAGATTATAATGCACTAGCACAACATATCAGCAAGGAAGGTCCAACTCACACATTTCGTTTCCAAATACTATACATCCAATATATTAATTTAAGATTAGGGAACATCACAAATGATACGGAATGTGCTGAGTTAGAATGGATCCTCAGGCTTGGTGCACATAGGGGCTATGGCTTAAACGATATGGTATCGATAAAGCCCATCCTCAGAGCTAGACCCCTTAGATAGTAATGAATTATTGAATAAATTTGTCAATATATGAATCAATTACCATGATTATTTTTAAAATATTTAAAATATTAAGGAGTTTTTAACTATTTATGAATGTTATTTTATGTGATTATATTATGAAATGTATAAGTCATTACATATACGTGAGCACTTGTATGCACTGGCACTTTAAAATGAGATGTAATAATTATTCAATTAAGTATTTGAAAATTGAGTTAAACAGTGGTTGCTCAGTTATGAAATTGTTACGTCTGATGAAGCGGTTGAATCCGTGAAAGCGCTTACGTTTTGTCTGTGTGTTCGGAATAAAATTGTTTTTATAACGTTTCGTATTTTTGGATTTAATACTTGAACAGAGGAATTATTGAACTGGATACTTGAATTGGATGGACTTTTAATTTTTTCATATTGGTTGCAGCCGAGGGGTGTTTGGTGATATATATATATATATATATATATATATATATATATATATATATATATATATATATATATATATATATACCAATCCTTACTAATGGCACATGTGTCTCTTCCCTATTGTAAACTGGCTGTAAAGAAGGGTATGTTTGAGAAAACATCCTTAAACAATACAGATGAGGTGGCTTACTGGTAAAGTGCATAGGCTATGGTGTGCAGGGTCCTGGCTTCAAGTGCTGTTTATTTTGTTGCTCGGCAGAACACGGACAGATGGATATAGAGTCTTTAAGGCAGTTTTGAGCAGCTTTTAGCGTGTTTGTGCAGGTTTGCATGACTGTAAGCAGTGCTAAAGTACGGTTAAATGAATAGGCTCTTACAGCATGTAGGCTTTGCTTACCAGTACACAAATCTGTTTAGCATTTCTATTTAAGCAATGCTGAAACCTGCTAAGCATAGCTTAGCCCTGGTAACCAGTGATCACTTTCTAGTCTGACACAACAGCAAGGTAATGACATCTTTAATAAGTGTACTTAATTCCCTGTACATACCATGCTTCTATGTGCTGTCATTACAGCAGCAAGGGGTGTGAGTATACTGTATTGGACACCTGGGTATACTTGGGTAGTACCTCAATCTTTTCTCTTTTTATTTGTTTCATACATGGGTAGTATCCCAGGTTATATGCAGTAACACTTGCATGTTACACCAGCTACAGTGCACTGGTTGACAGAAACAGTTTAACACATATTGTATCATTATGTTAGTACTTTAAACAGTGCTTTTTCAAGTATGGGTAGATTGCAGATTGTAGTACTGGAACCATACACCCCTGCATGTGAAGTTGTACTCTGAGTAGTGAGTATCTTGTTCTTGGTGTTTGAGCTGTATGTTTATATGTATCTCCTACTGGATACTGATTTGAAATGTTGATGTTAGCTGTAGACTACTATGTTTTTTGGACATGTCATTGAGGACTGCTGTCATGTAGTAATGGCATACATTTCAGTTTCAGATGTGTATCTTTCAAAGCATTCATCCTAATGCATAACTTGTTGGCAATCTACTTTCTGTCTGTCCTCTGTATAGATGTGCAGATGTCAAGTATACCACTATGTAGGTGCCCACATTGTATTGTGCTGTGGGCCTAGACACTGCTGCTAGTTCTGCCATATGGGGCATTCCTTAATGTGGGCCTTGCCCCATTTCCTTGCCTGTGTGAGGGACATTACAGAGGTGGTGGCCTACAGATTCACATACAGTGGGTGGCAATATGTCACAGGACAGGACATGTGGAGACAGCCAACCAACATGGGGGCTGTTTCCCTAGATTTGTGAAGAGATTCTATGTCATCAGTGCTTTTATACACATGGGGGATTGGTAGATTGCCAGGGTTTGTGTGGACATGCATTCAGTGTGTGACATCATGACTCACAGCGATATGTCTCTGACATACCTTTCCATTGGCAGGGTGTCCACAGACTGGCCACATGTCTGTCTGTTATGTTTTGTGTGTTCACCAGACAGTTGGTGTCCTTGATAAATCAGTTGTGGACTCTGGGGAATGCATTCAGTAAATACTTGCATCTGTTGGTACTATTGGTATTACAGACATCATATTCCTTATAAAGGATGTTACAACAAACCCAGTGACATCTGCAACTGTCTCAATGTATGACAGCAGTATGTCCAATCTCCCCCTGTGTTTGTGCCTCTGTTCCCAACTAGAGATATAGGGGTTGATGCCAAGCTTAGTGACAGGGGAATGTTATCAAAGGCTTTGGCCAGATCAATGTAGGCTGTATGTGACACCTTGCCTTCATCCACAGCTCAGGTGACTGACGGCAAGAAGTTGCCAAGATTGAATGAACAGGTATGACCTACTCTTCACAAAGGTAAACTGTGTGGGATCCTGAGTCTGCAGATTCCCATATCCCTATTTATTAGGTGCATGATGATGCATTCCATGGCTTCGCATAACAGACTTGTAAGGCAGTTGGGGCAGTATTTCCCAGGGTCTGTAGTTACACCTCATTTGTGGAGAGGGGTGACTGTAGCAGTACACAATTCATAGGGACAAAGCCTGAGGTGAGGCTGTGCTTAAACAGGCACAGAGGTAAGGTGCCAGGTCACTCTGTAGTTCATGTAGAACACAGCCTGGGATATTCTCAGGTCCCATAGAAGCTGTATACTTGGCCTTGGACAGTGGTGTTTTAACCTGTGCTGCAGTAATACTTGGTGCTTGGCGGTGTACTGGTATTGTGCTTGGTCCTTGATGGGAGGGGGGGGTGAGAGGTAATGTTTGTACTCATTATACCAGCCAGTATATTGGCATTATTTGATGGCTCAGTCTGCGAGGGACCATTGTCTAGAAGCTCAGAACAATTATTGATATTTCCATGGAGATTCCTTACATAACTGTATGAGGCCTTGTGGTTGTCTTTACTATGTGCTTCAACTCTGTTCTCACAGCTAACTTTGTAGTATTTGATGATGGATCTCACCTATTCATTGAGGCTGATAAGGGTTTATTTCCTGTCTTGGGGCTTCACCTTATTCCATATCGGTTCCTTCCTTCTGTTGCGCAGTTTCTTTATGGCAGGAGACTGCCAGATCAGCTTCCTTTTTTTGGAGGTGAGGGTCCTGGTTGTATTGGGTAAGGCAGTATCCCTGCATTTGTGCATGTGTTCATAGTGCATCATTGTTTAATTCAGCTGTCATGCAACTAGTATTCATTTGCTTGGCTGCCGTGAGGTTAGCCACCTCTGATTTTATGAGGCCATAGTTAGCTTTGGAAAGTCTTTTCTTGGTGGTTACCTGTGTGGAATGGGGGGTAGGAGGGCTGTGGATTTCCAAAGGTGATTAATTTGTGTTCAGATATAACAATGGAGGTGTTAACTATTGGTGTAAAGCAACAGTTGCCCATGTTAGGAAGGACCAGGTCAATGTGATGGGCCTGTGCATCGATACATGAGTAGCTTTCCCAGTTAATGGAGGGGTAGTTGAAGTCAACCAGTATGATAGTGTTAGGATGGACATTAATATTCTCCAGGGTGTTTATGGACATGGAGAGTGAGTCTTGGGACATGTATGGGGACCTATAAGAGTCTACGACCTGAACCACTGTCTTACCCAATGTCAGCTATGCCTGCAGTATCTGTAATGCATAATGTTAATTTACCAATCTGAAGGTGTATGCATCCTTTATGAATATGAAGATACCACCACCTTTGGAGCTTCAGTCCATGTTCTGCAGCCAAACGTTGTGGAATTAATTATAGGATGGTACTGCAGAGGTGCTTCTTGCTGCCTTTAACCCGGTCTCTGTTACAGCACAGATGTTATTGTTCCACATTTTAAGGAATACTTCCAGTGAGTGAATTTCCAGATTTAGAATTCCAGTGTGCAGCAGCATGACCCTCTGATTGCATGTCTTTGTAGCTGTCATATATTTCTGTATATTTATGTATACATATATATATATATATATATATATATATATATATATATATATATATATCTATGGAATCCGTAAAGATACTCGACTGCATCTTTCTCCGAATCCCAATTTGGTGAGCATACTTGCGCAGAAGTGCTGTTCACCGAAGCAGCACTTTCGCATAAGTATGCTTGTTGTTCTGGTCATATTACGGTGCGGTAAGAGAAAATTCCCTTTTCCCCACTCTAGTGCGACCTCGGACTGAGAATACTAAAGTAGGGTGTGTGTGTGTGTGGGGTGCAGCCCCCCACTTCAGGGGGTGCAGGTGGGCTTGCCCCCCTTCATTCAAGTAGATTTTGTGGGGGGATTTTAACATACTTTAACGAATGTGCTTTTTCGATGAAAGCACTTTTGTTAAAGAGTATTCGGTAGTAATGGATTCAGGCTTTTGATCTTTTGATCAAAAGTCCTAGATCCATAGATATATCTATATATATATATATATATATATATATATATATATATGTATTTATTCACCTTTCTATATATATGTATGTATGCATATATATATGGATATAAATGTGTATGTATTTCTTTCTCTCTCTCTCTATATATCTATATATATATATATATATATATATATATGTGTGTGTGTGTGTGTGTGTGTGTGTGTGTGTGTGTGTGTATTATGTATAGATTTGTCCACATATATGCATCTCCATACATATATACATGTGTATATAGACTACCTGACTGATCCTACAGACTCCTTTCCCTGCTGTTGGATGACTGTGTTAATTGATATGTTTTGAATGTCATCACTATTTTGTAGGGCTTAGATGGTGTAATGGTACATTGCTTTGATCATAGTTTACAAGGCCCTGGGTCCAGGACTTGAAAGGCCTTATTATTTTGTTGCAAGGCAGAACAGTTCTGTGGAGGAAGGGATAAGGGCAATAATTACAAGAGGTCCCTAGTTTGGGCCCCTTCACTCCCCACAGCCTTTGGTCAGATTTGTTACAGTAAGAGGTTCAGAGTGTGGATCCGATGTCTGACTGCACTACACATGTATATATATGGATTCACTTTATAACTCAAAATTCTGAAATCTCAAATTTCAGAATCTGGAGCCCATAAAGTAGAAAATCCAAAAACCCGAAACCACAAAATCGCGAAAGCCTAAATCCCGAATCCACAAAACTGCAAAATTCAAATTCCCAACACTTTCAAACACCAATACAACACACACGCACACAGCTAAACAAGCACACACACCTGCCCTTATGATATGCAGGGGGCAAGCCCCCCTGCACCTCCCACACCTCCCCTACTTAAATATTCCAAGGTCACTCTACATACACACACACACGAAACACCACCACACAAAGTACCTTCCTCTTGTGCACACTCATCACAGCAACGACACACACTAACACACACTACAGCCCATACCCAAGACCCTTAAACATAAACACTTACCTGAATCCATGAACAAGCCGCAACACCAGAACCGCTAATTCAAAATCTCTGGCATTCGAGATTTTGAATTTCGCGCTTCTGGTGTTGCGATCTTTTGATCCTTCCACTAATGAGATTGAGATTCTGAAATTCGACATTTCAGTATTTCTAGCTTATAAAGTGCTCCTATATATAAATATATATATATATATATATATATATATATATATATATATATATATATATATATACATATACATACATACATACACAAATACATTTTCCCCCTACTGTTGAATGACTGCGCTGCATATGTTTAAAAAAAAATGAGACATGTCTACAGCTCAGATGGCTTAGTGGTAAATGTTTGTGGTTATGGTGTGCAGGGTCCTGGATTCACAACTTGCAAGGGCTGATTACATTGCTGCTGGGCAGAACATGACTGTTGGATACAGAGTGATTAAGGCAGTTTTAAGAAGGGTTTGCGCAGGTTTGTGCGGCAATAAGCAATGCTATTTTCTGGTTAAATATGCTTGCAGATAGTTAGCTCTAAACATGTTTAATCTGTGTAGGCATTGCTTAGTGCCACTCAAACAGGCTTAATCCTGCCTACTACTGCTTAAAACAACTTACTCCCACTTATCCCCATGATAATTTCTTTAAAAGAAAAGAAAAAAGGAGTGATAGGAAAGTGGTGAAAAAGGGGGCATGCAGAGTGAAAGACAATATAGAAAGTAGCTAGGGATGTGCTGAACAGGTGTAGGGAAGGTTCATAGCTGTCCATTTCTTCTGCAGCAACAGTCGTGCATATATACTGAATTTGGAGGTATATTTGGACACTCAAACCCCTTAGAGAAGGGTGAGGACAACAATAATGTGTTGTGAAGCCAATTAGAACAGATTACATGTGTCCAGTGGACATGTGCAAAATGGACAGGTATGTATGGTGCGAGATTTTTTTTGGGAAACAGATTGCCCTTTTTTTGTTTTTTGAAGTGAGAGTGGGATGTTGGGGAAGGATAGTAGGCATATTTGGGGAGGTAGGTTGGGTAGGAAAACAAACAAGACAGACAAGACAGCATACAGGGGTGGTATATGACACATGTGGGGGGTAAACACCTTGGACAGGGAGGGGTGTTTGAAAATCAGAAGCCCATGAGCCCCCAAATGGAAACAGTGGGACTGAGGTCCCCACCCATTGACAGTCACCACTGCACCTTCACGGCCCTGAAGGTGGCAGTGCTGGGGGCTGAGCAGCAGGGGTAGACTGACCCTATAATTGCACCACATGGCCCTCAAGCTGGCATAGCAGATCTCCAAACTACTTTTGGAGCTCGCTACACACCAATCCCCGGACCTGACTTCGGGTGACAGTATCCTGTCCATGCCCTCTCCCGGGGAGGATGAGCCCCATCCCCTGAGGCGGTTGCACCTTAAGATGAGGGAGGAACAGCAGATGAGGAGGTCCCAGAGTGGTTCCAGACCTGCAGGGCCCTGATGCCATGGCCAGATGAGGTGGGAGAGGTGGGTCCGCTGGGACCAGCCATCCCAAATGTGCTCTGGTGTTGCAGTTTTAGAATATATGTGGGTTAGTAATAGTCAACACAATCCAGGATTAGTTATAACAGCATGCATAGATATTCCCATTAACCCAAAATAACAGATTTGGAACAGTTGCATAGCAAACAGAACACATGCATATATGGAACCACAGTGGCCATTACAACAGTATTCTGGTTACATTGATAGCAACAGGCCACCAATGATAGTATTTCAACATGGAACATTAATAGAAACACATTTCAATATTTGTTGAACAATAGGACATATGTCCCAACAGTAGGTTTGGTGTAAAACATACCCATTGATTTGTGTGTTTAGATTATTGTTGCAGATATGGTGCGGTGGGAGAGAGAGATGTAAATTAACAATGTGTATATCCTTGCAGTACTCACAGCTTTAATGATCATTGCTCTAATCATTACTCTACAGGTATTTTTACTATAACCTATGGCCTTGGTTTGGGCAATGGTGTGTTTGCACATAGTGTATAATTTAACCTTCTTTTTTCCACTTTCTACTTCTCTTACCTGGAAGACCTGTGGGAGCAATTGTTGTTAACATTACCTGACTTTTTCTACACATATTTACAAAATCCTAGTTGAAATTATGCATACAGCTTACTACCACTCCCAGGATTTGAACAATGGTTGTGTCAGCTAATAAATACAACAATTTGTGTTTCATCAGAGTGAGCTATTGAGAAACTGCTGTTTCTTTTTTCAATGTTCTCTGTCTAATTCTCACTTGGTTGTACAATCTGACCTTGCAATTACAATATTTTTATACAGACATTTCTGGACATATTTTTGATATTGCACAGTGTGGAAAAAGTGGTTAACACAACATTACTATTCAGATATCAGATCTTGGTGCATGCAGCATTTCAAGCCATGCAATACCAGAGTAAACACAACCTGTCCAGGATTTAGAACTTTATTGCCAGGTAGTTGCAATTTTATTTAAATATGACCTATATAGGACTATTACTGTCATATTGTCTGGTTTATTCTGTACAAATCATACACATTTATTATACTGCCAGGTGACATCCTATTCCTTTATATTTATTGGATATGACTACTACAAGCAGGATTGTTATTTACCAGCCTTGCAACGCAGCCTTTGCAACCTACTGGCATGGGCGTCCTGGTTCACAACCTGCTCAGCTGGAGCTGTAATGAAAATAGCTAAACATTTAGGCATACCTATCCATCACATACACAGGCTGAAAATTGTTAAGCAGTTATTGCTATGAATACTTACACACTGCTGGGACATCACCCCTCTGTCTTGCTTCTTGGACCCCACTGTTCCAAGAGCTCCCTCTTCCTCTGTTTCAAGTCCGCATAGTGGTGTCAGATCTGCTCACCAGTCCGAGGGATACCAGTGGCACTGGTGACATCACAAGTGAGACTTTCCCAGGCTCTGCTTTGTTTTGGGAGCCCTGGTATGGTCCTGCAGCAGTCTCATGTCATGTTTTTTTACAAGGAGTCCTGCCATGACCTTGGACTCCTGTATGCCCCAGTGCTGTGCCCAAAAGTGTATGCCCTCTCTAACACCTGCCATACTGCCTACAGTGGGGAGCTACAACCAGTTACAACCAGTTAAGAGCTGTATTCTTACATAGTTCATCTTTATTCATAAGACACTTCCATCAAGAATGTTGTGTCCTTTTGGTATGTTCTTACACTAATGACTACTGGTATATGTATGGGAAAAACAAGCTTAACAGTAGAAACCTATAGACTATCTGAAAAGGCAATCAGCATAGGTACTATATTTTTAGATGTATGAAAGAAATCAGAGAATATACTCACAGACATTGGGATAGTAAGCACTTTCTGTAAAAGTTTCTTCTGAAGACAAGGCCCCAGCTCAGCTGACCCACATTTGTAGATGCAGCTGGAGTTCTGCAGAAGCTGAATGGGATGGTCAGTGTTAGCAGGTTATGGCAGCTTGGCTATCCAGTGGATGGAAGACCACAAGTTCTGCTGCTTGGTCTACATGTGGTAGAAGGCCAGGTAAATGGCCTTCAGTTACAATGGGAAAAGGAGCTGTTTTCTAAGACTGAATGTTTTTTGTGCATGGGTTAGATTGAGCGGTAATGCTTGTACACATTTCACGGTGTGACATTGTAGGCTCCAAGACCATCTCTTACTGAGAGATGGAGAACTTAGCCTTGTATAATGGAATCCATCCATCCATGGATAGATGACTGCAGCCCCTGACTCTCAACCTCAATTTCAACCACCAAGACTGGCAAAAGAAAGATTCTTCAAGGGGTGTGGAAAGGAAGACATCTAGGCTGTGTTAGATAAAAAAATGCATTAAAATCATCTAGAAGCTATGAATAAGACCTAGAAAATAGCATCATGTGTCAGTCACTATAGAACTCAAGCTACTGTGTGCCATAATGCAATGCTGAAAACAAATTGTAAGCAATTGAGTGATATAAAACAGAAAGGACTTGAAATGAGAAAAAGCCTCCCAATTTGGCCTTATCCCTGTAGAATAAGGAAGAAATTGAAGTAAAAGGCAAATCCCATGGGATGATAAGAAGTACATACAAATTCTTTATGGATTAGAATTTAAGCTTAAACGCATTCTGGATATGTTGGTCTACAAGAATGGATTACTTATCCTACTGTCTACTTGCCAGTGCCAGTCATTGTCATATATGTGTTATCTAAAGTAATCCCGGGTCTTTAAAGTGCTCTGGTCAAGTTCTGAAACAAATGTAAGCTACAAAGCTTTCATATTGGATATAACCTCCTTACCATGTGCAGAGCTAAATTATACAATTTTTAATGCAAAAAGTGTGCTTTTGCATTTTATATTATTAATAAGGATACTTCCCTAATTTTTTTTCTCATAGATGAACATTCTTGCCATGACATCAGTAAAGGCTGAACTTGCAATGCGTCAGTACTTAAATTAATGTATAGGTTACTATAAGTGCATCAGTAGTAGTTTTGTACTTTATAGAAATACAAGCTGTCAATTATTTATTGCAGGTAGAATATCTCACATTGATTAATACATGAGGTAATGTAATAATATAAACAAGAATTAGCTCTTTTAAAGAGGTAAGTTATTTTTGCTTATCAATAATGTTTTGTAGCTTAATACCTGAAATAAGTTCATTTTCTGGGTAAGGTTTTAGAGATGAGTAAGTAAACAGGGAAACTAAATAAAATCAAACAGCACACAATAATCTTTTTTTTTTTTTTTTTTTTTTTTTTTTGCAATGCTACTTGCGACTTTAATATGTTGGCTATAATGGGAACTTGAATTAGTTGTAAAACAAAGGTGCATCCAAAAGTGACAAATACACTTTAAGAAACAGTCTATTAGCTTGGAGTTAAATCTGGGAATTACCCTCTGGCTCATACAACTACATACCCTTGAAGAATCAATTTGGTGTGAGGGCCGGGACCTCTACTTAGAAAGTATACTCTCTAGTCGGTAGTGTTACAGAAACATGCACTTGTTGGAACACTAGAAGGATAATGATGCCTATATTAGGTGTAGAAATAGTCAATATAACAACATGCAAAGGAGCATATCTCTGAAATCTTGGTTGGTAATCTAGTTAGAAGTTGTTAACTAAGTAATCCAATTACGTGTCTATATGTCTTTTCCAGAATGAACCAAAATCATTGGTTTGACAGAATGCAGCTGAACTTTTAATTATGTCATACATGTAGAAAATACTTCCAGTACTTTTTTCCCCTAAATGTTTATAAGTACTAGGCTAGCTGCCCTTGTGGGCCATTTTAAGCCTAGCCAACTTCCCTTTATGTGCTCAAAATAATCAATCCCATTTGGTATAGATTGGCTTTACCCTTTCCACTGTCAAAAATTATATATTACCCCTAATGAGAATAAATGTGATTATACCATAGATAATTGGAGAGGACACATGCATAGGATAAAGAACCTAGGAGCTACCTCTGTCCATTAGCAGTACAGAGGACAGTCCTGAGATAAATTTTCTGTTTCCCATCCATAGATCCAAGTCGTGCTTGAATATGGACAGTAATGAACTTTGTTCTCCATGGATGGGGAGTCTGTAACACAACAGAGGTATCCTCTGCAAGATATACCTGTCCCACCAAACTGTTCTGTGGAGGTTGTAGAATAGGTTTAGATCCTTATGCTGTGTATTTCTGATGCCATTTGACTTGCTGATGTACAGTAAATACTTCAGTAATGTGTCAGAGGATGCTTTGTTTGCCAGACACAGGCCATCTCTGAGCAGCCTTTAGGATACCGAATATAATGACAGGGACATGTATTTTAGGCCTTTTATCCCTTTATTAAGCTATCTCTGTGGGTGTTCCAGTTGTTGCATGTGTCTCGACACATACATGACAAAGGGGGTATTATGTTCAATTAGCCTAATGAGAGCTGAGTAAGGGGGGATAATGACATCCCTAGATCTACACATAATCTCTTTGTTTATAAGCTGTGTAAGAAGAACTTTCTTACAACAATAGAAACATGTTGGTCAAAAGTTAGGTCACTAGTAACATAAGTTCCTAAATCCTGAACAACTGGGTCACCTCTTAGGGGTGTAGTGTTAACGTTGCAGTTCCCTGGGTAGATGACCTTTTTTTAATTTAAATATGCTGTACAATTGCAAAGCTACCAACTGCAACAGAACTTGAATAAACACTAACAGCAGAGGGCAAGTATGTCTTGCTATCATCCTTGGAAAATAAGTTACAAAGCAAGAATTCAAATAAAATATTTCAGCATTTGAGCAGTAGAATGGTTTTACCCCCCCAAGCCACTGTTTTAAATGCCACTTCCCAAATGGCAAAGAAAAAAGCTCTGTGATTCAAGTACTGCATGTTTTAGCTTAATCACTTATAAATATCATTAAGGCACCTCATGCACAGACTGCACACACCCATACACACACACACACACACACACACACACACACACACACACACACACACACACACACACACACAGACACACGCACAAACACACACACGCACACACATATTATGTTAGATGTGATCTTCGGCTATGAGGCCACTTTCCCATTTCCTAGTTGTCATGTTGCAAGTGACACAAACACAGCAGACAATGAGCTTCTTATGCACAACCTGACCAAGAATCAGGGAAATGAAAACACCATGACTGCATGTTCTCAATCGGCACCCTGCCCTAGTTAGAACTACTGCAGCTTTATATTACACATATGTATATATGTATTTGTATGACAGGCATGTTTATGCTGTCCAGCATGACAAATGGCAGTGACTAGACAAGATATGATTAGAATGGGTGTTGAAAGCAACTATAGTTTTCTTAAAGTTTAGTTTTAAAAATTTTCATTTACTTCATATATTAAAATGTAGAAGCAGACATTGTGGGGTGAATTCATTAAGGTACAATGACATGTACATATCAGAGTTCATTTGCACTACTTGTTCTGTGATTCAACAACCAACCTTGCATCATGCTACAGCAACTGCAAGTAGTCCTAGTGAGCAAAGGCCGAGAGAGTACAAAAACGCAGTGTGAACACATAAAACAAACTGGACCACCATAGCTGGACTGGGCAAAATGTTTAATATAAAGACAATAAAAGTCAATAAAAGAAGGTAAGAGCTTTCATGGCTGATGGCCACTTCTTCAGACCATAAAACATCATTGAAAATGCTTCAATACGTAAAATACAAACTGACCAATCAAAACACAAAACAAGTCACATGTCTCCTACTACAGATGATGTAACCTGAGCTTATTCATAGAACTCCATTCATAAAAAAAACTTCATTCATTAAGAAGTAACCAATAAAAATACCTGCCTCAAGCCATGTGGTCGAAAGACTGGTTTGATAGATAAAGTGTCATTCAAACCAGGAGGCAAATCAGCTTTAAGTAAAATGATCCATCTGAGCTGAGTACATTCCATAATATTTTTAATACCCCCCCCCCCCAGTTGTTCATTCAATAATCTCTAAAACAGTAAATTTAAAACAATGTACAGGCCAAAGTCAATAGCATGTCTTGTTAAAGCATTTGTGGATTTCTTATAACAATTGTCACCTATATGTTCTAGATCTCTCTCCTTCAACATCTGCATAGCTGGCGTTAGGCACCTGCCAAACGTGTGGGGAGCACCCGATTATCTCCCCGCATGTGAGGGCTCCCACATTAAGCAGCCGTGGGTTTCTCCATCTTTTCTGTTCCTTGCCTCTTTCATTTAGCGTCGTCGTGCGATTCCGTTTTTTTTTTTTTTTTTTAAAGAACTTGCTTCCTTGACTGCTGCAGCCAATCAGGTCCCTTGCTTCACTTGAAAGCTGCACTCAATCAGGTGCACTTCAGTGAAGCTAGGGACCTGATTGGCTGCAGCAGTCAAAGATGCAAATTCCAGTTTTCTGATCGGCATTGCTGTAATCTGTGGTCTGTTGGGTCAGTTTTATGGATTATCGGCATTGGGCATACCTCTGAACTGCCCAGTTTTTTAATAATGTCCACATTTATGCTTCATATGTTTAGTTTGTTCTTCATAAAATTTGTGGTTTTCTTCACTAAATAATGGCAGGCATTTACATTTCAGACTTTATATCCTTCAGAAAATGCAGGCTAAAGCAAAGCCTGAAAGCAAGTTTGCAACTTTATATGAGCAATATTTAAAAAGTGTCCCTATTTTTAAGTCTTTGTACCCCATTATTTTTGCTTTGTCCAGATTATTCACACTAAGAGGTTGAGAGGTGTGGTCTGAGGATGGATGGAGAATGCAAGTTTTTCTGGAAAGACTGTGGGACCAGCAAAGTAGCTGTATTTAACTGCCCTTGTAAGGGCAATTTCTAAAAGATCTGAGAAACTGTCCTTTTGAGGGAAATTTTAAAGGGGCTGAACTTGTCTGGTCTGTGTGTAGGAGAAATAAGAAGAGGATTAAAACCAGCCTTGTATCAACTGCAGAAAAGGTACATTGCTTGGTTTATTTTTAACTTTATTTTTTGCTGGGGTATGGTAAGGAAACATATGGAGAAGATTGTATAGCTTTTTTTCTGCAGAGTTCTTATGCTGATGATTTTTTTTGGGGGGTAGACTTGTGGTTGTAACAGTTTTATTTTACCTATGGCCATAATTCTTCTGCTAAGAGATTGAGGAAGAAAGGCTTGTCTGTAATTAATGTTCAGATCTGAAGTAGTTTTTTTAGCTAGTCTTACATAAGAATATTCATTAATGCATTTTTGTTTTGTGTACAATGGTGCTGAAATATTGGTAGTGGGGGGGTTAGTGGCTGTGAGAATGCTGCAGAATGTACAGATGTTTTAATGTATACCAATGCAAACCCTGTTCTACTAGTATGTTGTATGAATACCGGCAACGTTTACAACTATGCCTGATGCTACACCTTTGTTCGATGATAATTTTTTGCTCTGTCCGCAATTATTTTGCAGAGAGGTTGGGAGGGGAGTTAGCAGCTGTGAGAATGTTGCAGAATGAACAGCTGTATTTTTAATATATACTAATGCAAACCCTGTTATACCAATACTGTGTATACAGGCAATGTTTACAACTATCCCTGATGGCATGCCTTTGATCTATGATCATTTTTTGTTTTGTCTGGAGTTATTGTGCTGACAGGCTGGTGGTGGTGGGGGGGGTTATGGGCTGTGAGAATGTTGCGCAATATTCAGATGTTTGCCTGGTATTTGCCTCTTTTCATTAAAACGTGGGGTTAAGCAATGCATTTTACTGCAAAATCTGTTATTCCAGCATCTTTGTTTACTCATAAACACATTGTTTTTTAATGTTATGCCTTTATGTTTTTATTTTGCTTTCACTTTATCCAGATTTATTGTGCTGAGACACTGGGGGGTAGGGGCTGTGAGAATTCTGCAGAATGTACTGATGTCTTAATGTGTGCCAAATGCAAACTCTGTTCTACTATTGAAGTTGATCATAGCAAAGTTTCAAGCTATCCCTTACGTTACAACTTTGCTCTGCCAATTTTTGGGGGGAGGCTTTGTCTGTAATTGTTACACTGAGAGGTTAGGAGAGGGGTAGGGGCTGTGAGGATATTGCACAATGTTTAGATATTTGATCTGTGTTTTTACTCATCAAAAATGTGGATTCACACAATGCATGCTACTGGAAAAATCTGTTATTCTTTATTAGTTCATAAGCCCAGTGTTTTAAATCCCTAATGATACGTCCTTGTCTTTTTTAATTTTTTTTTTTATTTTGTTTTTACCTGCTCTAGAACTGTGCTAAGACTTTTGGTGGGGACTATGAGAGTTCTGCAGAATGTACTGATTATTTTAATGAATGCTAATACAATCCCTTGTTGTCCACATATTTGCAGATGATATTCGGATCTGTAGTGAGAGTAGGGACCAGGTTGAGGAGACCCAGGAGAGGTGGAGATATTCTCTAGAGAGTAGAGGAATGAAGGTCAGCAGGACTAAGACAGAATATATGTGTGTGAATGAAAGGAAGGATAGAGGAATGGTGAGGATGCAGGGAGTAGAGTTGGTGAAGGTGGATGAGTGTACATACTTGGGATCAACAGTTCAGAATAATGGTGGGTGTGGAAGAGAGGTGAAGCAGAGAGTACAGGCAGGGTGGAGTGGGTGGAGAAGAGTGTCAGGAGTGATTTGTGACATACTGGTACCAGTCAGAGTGAAAGGGAAGGTCTACAAGAGGGAAGTGAGACCAGCTGTGTTATATGAGTTGGAGACGGTAGCATTAACAAAAAGGCAGGAGTCAGAGTTAGACGTGGCAGAGTTAAAGATGTTAAGATTTGCACTGGGTGTGTTGAGGGTAGACAGGATTAGGAATAAGTATATTAGAGGGTCAGCCCAGGTTGGATGCTTTGGAGACAAAGCCAGAGAGGGGGGATTGCATTGGTTTGGACATGTGCTGAGGAGGGATGCTGGGTATATTGGGAAAAGGATGCTAAGGATGGCTCTGCCAGTTAACAGGAAAAGACAAAGGCCTAAGATGAGGTTTATGGATGTGGTGAGAGAGGACATGCAGGTGGTTGGTGTGACAGAGCAAGATGCAGAGGACAGGAAGAAATGGAAAAAGATGATCTGCTGTGGTGACCCCTAATGGGACCAGCCCAAAGAAAAAGAAGAAGACAATCCCTGTTATTCTAATATCTTTCTAAGTTTATCATAGCAATATTTGCAACTATCCTTGATGTTACACCTTTGTTATGCAGTTATTTTCGGCTTTGGAATTATGCTGAGAGGTTAGAAGGTTGGTAGGGGCTGTGAGAATGTTACACAATGTCCAGATGTTTGTTAGTTTTGGTCTGTTCATCAAAAATGGGGGGGTCACACAGTACATGCTTATTCTAGCATCATCATTAGTTCATAATCCCAGTATTTTAAATTCTTAATGGTCAGTCTTACTGTAGTGCTGTCTTCGTCATGTGTGGATGTCTATGTCTTGTGTGCAAGTCTGTGTAGCTGTCTGTTCAGTAGGTGATCATTTTGCATCTCACATAGGGGTTGTTCTAAGAGTTTATTTTTTAGTGTTCTAGCACGTCCATTTATGGAATATGGAGGTAGTTTTAAAAATGAGTTGGATAAGTTGAAATGTAGATTCATTATTAACTATAGAACACTTCAACCATGTGGTATGAATATTGATAGTAATTTAATCTTATAAAATAACTCACGTGGGTTAGATAGGCATTATGCATTTAGTGTTAAAATTGTTTAAAGTATAAGATCATTTAAATGCTTAAATGTTAAAAACATTTAATAAGGTAAATGTTGTTTACATTTGATTAATTGTTTATAATGTTTCTATGGGTCTCTAAATTTGAATGTTTTAAAATGATGCTTTAAACAAAATAATTCTTTTTGAGTACTCAGTACTGCAGAATTTATGGAAAAAAATATTTATTGGAGAATGAATTTACTGAATAATGAATTTATTGTTTAAGTGTGTTTGAATGGTATATAAGGTTGGGTTTTTGTGGAGTTAATTTATTCCTTTGAAGGTGAAAAGCCGAGGTACCAGAGAAGAATAAATGGTGGAAAATTTTTTGGAAGCTGTGCTGTGGAGTGTTATGTTGATGTTATTTTTTGTCCTTTGTTGGACGCATGTGGTTCGGTGTTGTATTCACTGTGTCTTGTGTCTCTGTCCTGTGTGAGAGAGCTTGTGTGGGTGTTTTTGTGTACCTCTGAGGGGCTGGCTACCTTGATGCAGTACAGAGGCTTGCCATAATGTAACAACATTGATACTAAATGCCAGTCAGTGTGTGCGTGTGTGTGTGTGTGTGTGTGTGTGTGTGTGTGTGTGTGTGTGTGTGTGTGTGTGTGTACATCTGTGAGTGGCTACCTTGCAGTGGTACAGTGGCTTGTAATGTAACATTGGTACTAAATGTCAGTCAGTGTGTGAACCTCTGTATGTAGCTACCTTGCTGTGGTACAGGAGCTTGTCATAACTTATTGGTACTAAATGTTATTTATTTAACATTTGTTTTCTGGGAAAGTCTGACTAGGACAGAGCCAATTTTCAGCCGAGGCCCAGGGAGAAATGTTGCAGAAGCATGTCTTTGGAATGTGGGAGGAAACCCATGTGAGTGCAGGGAGGACATGCAAACTCTACACAGAATGCACCCCAGCTGAGAATCAAACCAGAGAACCTCTTGCTAAGGGGTGACGGTGTTAACAGCTGCACCACTGCGCAGTCCCAGTCAGTGTGTGCACCATTATGAGTGGCTACCTTGCTGTGGTACAGGGGCTTGCCATAATACAACATCGGTACTATGTGTACAGTGTGTACCCCGACATTTCAAGTCTTTTTAATGGTCTGAATGTAGTAACACTACACAATGATTGTTAAGTGGTGCTGCATGAGCTTTATAGGGAAGGGGGCATGACGGCAATATGGTCACACTTTTTGTATTCTCCTGGGTATGGCCCCCAATTTGAAACTTGCTGGGCGCCCCCAAAATGCTAGCACCGGCCCTGACATCTGGTTGGTTTTTCCTGACATAAAAGCTACTGCAGGCTTGGCACTTAGCATAATAAATCACATTTAAACATTTACAATCAGCATAAAAATCAAAATATATATTATAATTCAGAGAAAGTGTTCAACGGAGCTATTAACCCAAATATATTTACAAGCTTGAAAGGATTGGCATGAAAAAGTGCCAGTGCGATCAGAGTGGACAGATCTGACACATTTAGATAATTTGTAACATAATTCTCATTTTTGTGATTTGTTGTTACAAAAACTTGGGTACAGGACCCAATGCCTTCTTGATTGTATCATCAGTCATAAGCACTGTCCAGTTCTTTGTGATCTCACATATCACTCCTACATTACTGGGATATGTGAACACAATGTGAGGGGTGTCAGTATGTCTAACAGATAAACAGGATACAGCTTCATCATGTTCTTTGAAGTATGGTTGTGCAGTGGTAACCCTCATCAGGCGTATCTCAGTAGCTGCTCTGAGTACTTCTGTATGTGAATAACCTTTTGATCTAAAACAATCAGACATCTGATCCACAGCTCCATCAGCACTGCTATCCTTGTTGTGAAGCCTCGATGCTCTAAGAAGCTGTCCATTCAACACATTCAAAGTTACTTATTTAGGATGCATACTGGTCTTGTGTAGGATGTTATTTCTCTTACGTGGCTTTTTGTCAATCTACACAGCAGAGTGCATTATGGGGGAGGTGCATATTTCAATTAGCTATGTGCTTTCTTCCCAAAACCACCTCCAGGGAAGCCTCTACATGGCTGAGCAATGCAATAAATCACCAAAAGTTCATGTTCAGCCTCCTAACATGAACATATTGGGTGGGAGACAAAGAACCACTAGACACCAGAGGTTATTCTTAAAGTGCCATAATGGCATCAATGGTAGTGTGGGGACTAGGGATGGGTGGGGGGGGGGTGCACTAAACACCTGAAATTACTATTTAAAGTGGAGTAATGGCAATGAGAGCTAAATAGGGATCAGGGGTTCGGGGAATTTACAAGATGCAATCAGCAGTGTGGGTATTGGGGGGTGGAGGGGAAACACTGAATTCCAGGGATAGTATAAAATGTGAAATGGCATAATCACACTGATATCGTAACAGGATTTGGGGAGGAGTGGGTGAATCACTGGACACCAGGGATGACCCATGGAATAAAAGTGCCATACTGACTCCAATGGCAGTAGCAGAATCAGAGGGTGGGTGAATACACTAGACTACCAGGGCTTAATAGATATATGCCGTAATGGCACTCCACTATTATAGGGGTGGGAGAACCAAAGGTGGGCAAATAGGGTAGGGACAGGTAGAGAGAATGTGGTGTATGTATGTGTGTGTGTGTGTGTGTGTGAGTGTGTGTGTGTGTGCGTGTGTGTGTGTGTGTGTGTGTGGGTGTGTGTGGGTGTGTGTGGGTGTGTGTGGGTGTGTGTGTGTGTGTGTGTGTGTGTGTGTGTGTGTGTGTGTGTGTGTGTGTGTGTATGTGTGTGTACTTCTATGTATGAGATTGACTGGGGAGATGGCCACTGCTTACATGAGTACCTGGTTCCTGCTTTCATGTGCACTTCAGCAATGATCTGCACATTGCAATAGCAAATGTGGCTAACATGCCTCTGAATTACAAATGGGCTCATCATGGGAAAAGGATATTTCTATCCCAATCCATGCAGCTCATATTAGGCACTTTAATAAGTTCCCAATACTATCCTTGTTATCAAATGAGCATAGAACAAGTCACAGTTGTGTGTATGAGTTCAGGTACCTAGGCAGCCAGACATTTCCCTGCAGTATATTTGGTTGGGGACACCTAGGCACTGAGACACTTCCCTGTGGTACTTTTGAGTGGGGGCAAATGACTGAAGTGTTCTTGTATCTAAACATTCCAGTTGAAAGTTATGGTGTGAATACATGCATACACGATGTTCTCTTGATGAAGTACTGTGATTTATTTGTATTATGCAGAGATTTCTGTTGAACAATTTGTACACACAGATTGTCTAAAAGGCCATATCAGTGTGGAACAACATAGAATATGGATTTGGAAAAGTTCAACAGGCGGAACATTCTTCATAATGAGGTACTGATGACAGGCACAGTTGCTTCATCCCACACCTACACCCCAAGAAGCATGTATATGACTTGTTACCTTCTGGTGCATAGTCTGTCACACATTATGATGTGGTTCACATCTATCTCAGTAGGACGGGGGACTCATTGATGACTTCTGTCCAGGCAACCTGGGTTTGTATAGCAGTTACCATACTTGTTGTCAGTGCAGTGGGTCAGGTAAGACTGGGGAACCATGGTCTATATGCCTATCTGGGGTTGGAGGTGTGGCTTTAGAGAACATTAGACCTCCTTCTGTGGTACAGCCTACTTTCAGGCATATGTTCCTCAGTGAAAATGCAGACTGCAAAGAAATGTGCTCAGCCTAAGGAGACAGTGATTGAATGTTTTTTTGGTGTCCAGTAGGTTAATCATTTCAGAGATGTATTCCATACTGATAAGCATCACAGATAGTAGGCATACATAGCAGTTAAGCTTTGCATTGAATTCCTTTTAGTTCATAACAAACATAAAGAAAATGTGCTTTCCCTGCAAATTCAGAAGACATAATAATGGTATATGTAGTGTGCATGGTATAAAATCAAGAAATAAAATAATACTGCCCCAAAAAGATATATCTAACATTTTAAATGTAATACTGAAATACAGTTTTGACAAGGGCAAAATAAAGGCTCACATTCAAAGTATATCAGTTTCCTTTTCCTTCTGTAAAAACGAAAAGTCCATGCATTACAGAACACAAAGATTATTACCCAAAGGATATAGGCTCTTGCTGAGAAACTGATGGAAGAACTTCAGATTAATAGAGAGGTACTGCCTTCTGGGGTTCCACTCAAATTCAAGTTATAATGGTCATTAGGAACTCATAAACCACATTTATTTAGAAATTTGGTTGAGAACAATAATGCTGCTATCAGTTTTGCTCAGAGTGACAATGAAGAAAGCTATCAAAATATAAGTATATCATATTGCTTTAATATCAGACCCAATACGGCTCAGTGAGTAAAACAAAATAAGACCAGGTATAACTTTCTGAATAAAGGTGAGATGTTTGCAACATCTCTAAGTGCTATAGCACAAAGTAATATAAAATGAATGTACTCACATTAATCACCTTTGATTCCTGGAACACAATAATTCTAGGAATATTGTCTTGTTTTTATGCTCAAATTTACTCCTTTACAATATCCTTGGCATATTTCAGATTATTTTGGGGATACATCTTCTTAAAGATGGAGTGAAAACACTTGAAAATATCAATACATTTCCTATTTTATGAAGTTCCTAAAGCATGTGAAAGCAGCATTCTGTAAAGGATGATATGTTAAGCAACCAGTTACTAACAAAAAATAATTTTAAAGGTAGACAAGTGTCTCACTATATTATATTGGCATTATCTTTGAGTGAGCACTGCTGATAGAGATATCTGTTGAACAAACTGCACACACTGATTCATAGATTAGTACTAGGCTAACTGCTGTTTGGGGCAATTTTAAGCCTTGCCAGTTATTTCATGTTATACTAAAACCCTGCACCTTGTGCTTGCAAGGTAAGCACCTTAATCATTATGCCAACCTCCCCTCTTTTTATGAAACCTCCCCTGATTGTATGAATGGCCATTTCAGTTGGAACAATATGGAATATGGAGCTGGCGAAGGTCAACATAATGTTCTTATGATATCCAACTTTTTATGATATCCAACTTTTTAAATGAAACTACTTGTTAAGTTATTAATTTCTGTCTAACCAGTCTTGCAGGCAATATATGCATCCAGAATGCATCCTTTCACTTAGACATATTATCATGAACAACTTAGATTTTACATGTTGATAAAAGACAAAGCTATTTTACATGACACATACATACCCAAGAAAGACAAATAAGAAATACATTTAGGAAAGCTGAGCTGGTAATCATAAAACTTTAATATATTGCACTAGTTGCATCCTTTAACTAATCAATTATTATAATAGCATGCCAAAAACTTATCACCATACCATGTTATAGACAGGGCTGAGACAATGACAAAATTTGTTTGAATACTCAGTCCTGCCCTTTGCCTATCTCTTCCAGTGATTAGTGCAATTCTGAAGCCTCTCTTTAAAAGTGGAGAAGTTCTTGATTAATCCATTTTCTACTGTGTTACTTCAGTTTCTTAGATAGAAGTAATAGATACCTGTTTTGCCTCTTATTTCTGAACTAAATGTGATGGTACAGAATTTGTTAAAGCATCTTATTCTGTTTATTGAAATGCCAAATTAGAGGCTTGCTGATTAAAGTTCAGCAGTGACAAAATCAAACATTTTGTTTTTACGGTTGTTTCCTGTGCTGATTTTTAGCAGTGTGTTAAAATTAATGTGTTTTATATTTCCTCATTTGCAAAAAAATCTTAGGATAATTATTTGTGAAAAAATGGTTTTGCTGTGGCACTGCAGACATGTAGTATGCCAAACTACATGTACAAATGCTGAGCAAACAAATAAGTACATCACTGATTTCCTATTTTCCTGCTTTATCTAGTCCATGGCAAACTTCTCAACTGTTCCTCTTTTGGAGGAATGTACCCATTTTCAGGCCCGAATTACCCTCCACAGGATGTCCCTAGTTCTGGAAGTATAACATTAGGAATAAGGATAACCATTCAGAATGGTGGATCTTAGCCGTAGGCTAATAAAACAAATATAAAAAGAAATAAAATCCTCTTTCCAGAGGGAAAAATCAATCCAGATAAGGGTTTAAGCAGGTCTTTATTTAATGATGGATGAGCATTCTTGTCTGATTCCAGACTGAAATGTGAGCAGCTTAAACAGTATCATTCAGGGGGGAGGTACCAGGTCTACCCAGGTAAGGGGCTATACCTGCTGTCTCCCTGTTAACCTTTAGTTATAAAATCTCATACCCTTTTCCATTTAACCAGTGTTAGGTATCTGTTATCAACAGTACATGAAAGGAACCACCACCTAGCAACAACTTATAGTAGCAACTACGATTTTTAACAAATAAATAAATAAAACAGGACAAATAAGGACAGAATTCAATCAGAATGTAAACATCAGAAATACCTTTGCCCTTAGAATTCTTCAGGTCTGTCTCAAAAGTACATTGCAATTTTACATGTATAATACAAGTTTATTATAATTTTATATATATATATATATATATATATATATATATATATATATATATATCAACGCTTACCTCATCGACACCAAAGCATCGACCGTTCAGAACATCGACAATCCAGGTAAGCGATTTTCCCCCTTACAGGACCCATGGTAGCACTTAGGAACCATGGTAGCGACTGTTGAGAATTTGCGTTGTCCATAGCATCGCACTAGCGAAACAAGTGCTACCATGGGTCCTGTAAGGGGGAAAATTGCTTACCTGGATTGTCGATGTTCTGAACGGTCGATGCTTTGGTGTCAATGAGGTAAGCGTCAATGTTTCGGCTGTCGACGGATTCATATGAACCCATATATATATATGTGTGTGTGTGTGTGTGCATGCACATTTGTGTGTGTGTGTGTGTGTGTGTGTGTGTGTGTGTGTGTGTGTGTGTGTGTGTGTGTGTGTGTGGGGAGCCTGTGCCCACTTGTACTGGACTCATAGTTTTGGAACTTGCTGTGCCCCCTTTCAAGAAGTTCATGTAGCTGAAAGTGTACAGAGAAACAACAAATCTTATGTTGCTGAAAGTATGCAGACAAGCCCAACCCAGAAATAATCCAAAATATAGCAGGCAAGATACACAAATGCAAACAGATCTTCTGGCTCTTTCCCAGAAAATGGGGGTTGGATGAGATAATTATCACCTTCAGATCTTTTTTGTTAAAGTGGGAATAGCCATTCGGCAGTCCTGAGATTTTTCCACATTCCTTACATTTGAAAAGGGGCAGCTTTTACAATGAGTATAGGGGTGGGACCAAAACAACATTTTATATAACATTTTAAAACACTAATTGAAATGTTTAAAACAGATTATTCAGATAATTCAATATGATATATGAAACATGAGTTAAAACAGGCATACAATAATCCATAGAAATACTGTGTAAAAATGTAATTGAAATTTTGCATATAAACTATTATGAACAGATATGAAGCCGAAATATTCATGGGAAGTATTGCTAAAACAGTCCATGAATAGGAATTATCACCAAAGATCATAGAAATGTGAGATAGGTGGTTTTAAACAGTTAGTTCAAACTTAAATGTCTTTAACCTTTCAGCAAAGTTAGTAGAAGGCTTTATGGTAGAGCTTTCTCAGGGCCAAGATGCTTTTGGTTGGAGCTCATTCCCAGTGACTTGTGTACATTGAGTTTTATCTGCCATTTTAGCTTCATTTTATCAAGCACAGCAGTTTTGTTGCCTTCTTATAATGGACCCATCACTAAGATGTCCAGAATGTGGAACGTTAAGCCATTATGTTCAGGGAAGTCAAGGCAGTGCTTTACCAATGAATTTGTTAGTCTTTTAAGCCTTATGTCAGGAAGATGATATGCAATTCTACTTTTGAATGTCCTGATTGCTTTTTCTACATACAAAAGGCACTACAGGTGTTACACCGGGCAACTCAGTATTACAATCTCCTCCTAAGGTGCTCCATATTCTTTTCTTCCCATGGGAGTCAATGTGGTTTGAGTTGCTGAGGTATTGGCAGAACCTACAGTTAGGAGGCCCACAACCATAAGTACCCTTGTTGGTGATATCAGGTTTTCCCTTGCTTTCTAACATGTCTCCCAAATATGTAACATCATAAAGAAAAATTGGTCTGTTCTAATTGTAGATGATAACTTGAAATGTAAAGTAGGTGAGGCACCTTGTTTCTGTTTCAAAAATCTCATGAATCTTAAGAGGCTGCTCTGTTTCAAGAATGTGAAGAGATCTCTGAGTTTTCAGCCTTTAAGGAAAGGCTTTTTTCATGTGGAAGATGTAAGGCTTGTAATATATCAATACAACTAATGGATTCATGCACCACAGTGCTCACAATACTGGCTTAACAAATATGAAGTTCTGGAAGTAAAGGAATGAAAGCACTAAATTGGCTTGTGGTTGTTTTTCCTATCAGTTGTAACAGTGCCTTCGGGCATTTTGGTTTTAAGTAATTTATCCGTTTCTCAGTTTTTTGTGGAATTTGTTGCAGATATGCAGATTGCAATACCAGGAATGTGACTTACATTGCTTCATGTACTTGCTGTTCTTGTTATTATATTGGCAAAACCAATAGACCTTTCAAAGAATGTATCCTTCGCCATATGAATGACATCAGAACCAAAGTCCAAACAATGCCCTCTGACAACACATTACGTCCAATCCTGACCAGACGTTTTTGCTTATGGTGTTAGAAATTGTTACTGAAAGCTTAAGAGGAGGTGACATGTGCAACAGGACTGAAATTGAAGAAATTAAATGGATTGCAGACTTACAAGCAAATGACCCACCTGGTTTAAATGCTATTATCCATTTGAAAACAATTATTAGGGGGCGGTAGCTCCTGAGATAAAAATGATTGGCTTCTAAATTAGGCTGTGCCATCTTCTTGCTCATAGGCTGGATTCAAGGAGGTGGCTGCCCTATGGATGAGAATTGATTGGATGTTGAGTATGATAATAAGGAAATTACATCATTGCATTCTATGGATCTGAGGAAGGCCGGAAGTTTAAATGTGCTTGTCCTGAATCTTTGGACTGACTTTTAGTCTTTTAGTACTTACTTTATCAATTTTACTCTTTCATTTTAGTACCTATTTTTTCTATGGTGGTCGAGTCGGTTGTTTTCTTCTTTTTGATCTAAAGTTAGGAAGACATTTAAAAGATTATGTTGTAGCTAAGATGAATTAACTGTATCTTTTTAAAAGGCATAGTTTTAGATATTAAACCTCTTGATAATTTATCATTTGTATGATGGCTTCTTTTTACTGTAATATGAAAATACATAGAGGTTTAGATAACCCTAGCAGACCAACTGCTTCTGGTTATTTTAGTTACACTGAAAAGGTGGCTAATATAATTACTTCTTATTAACTAAAATGCACATTAGCTTTATCTTACTGCATTATGGATTTCGCTTAGCTTTTACAGAAAGTGCAGGATTCACTATGGTATAGTGATCTGTAGTGATTATTAGTCTGTATCGCCATTCCCTATACAGCTATACAACATCAACGTGGTTTAAAAGCTTTGCATTTTTTTTCTTGGAGAAGATTTTATAGCTTAACATGTGAATAACTGAATTTTATCTTGGTCACTGATTTTTAATTTAATATGTAATTGTGTCAGTAAATATATATGACTACCATGGAGTCCTGCTTCACCTCAGCATATGCATGTTAGTCTATGGAATTAATATAATAAGACTTGATTTAGACTAGTGGCTTTTCTGTAAATCATGTTGTTAGTTGTTATGTATTTTTATTATATAGATAATTTATTTTTGCATGCATATGTGACCCCCCATAACTGTGCCAATTTCATTGAACATCTGATCAACAATAAATCTGGCCTTTCTTTTACCTTTGCATCTGATCAATGTCATCTTAATTTTCCAGTTTTAACTTTATGAGACATACCAGATTTAGGTATTGTCAGAAATTTCTATAGAAAGCTTATGGCTAATTGTTTGCCTTTCTTGCATTTAATTTTCAGCCTCCCCATTTATGGTCATCATTGACTTACTAGGAACTGTTACATGCTATATATGCTTATAGGTTCATAGGTTCATAGGTTAGTACTAGGCTAACTGCCCTTGCGAGCCATTTTAAGCCTAGCCAATTATCACTTGTGAGACTTAAACCCTGCAACTTGTGTTTGTAAGGCAAACACCTTAACCATTAGGCCACCCTCCCAACCCTTTCTTGCAGTCAGAACACTGATATCTTTGAGGAAACTAAGGATATTGATTGTTTGTTGTGGTTATTCTTTGCAGATTTTGAAGCAATCATATTTAAGGTAAATGTCAAGGATAGAAACTCACTTATTGATAAACATATTGCTTACAAGGCTGCAACTCTTTTTTTCTGCATGTGTTCACCACAACAAGAATATTTGTTCATGTTATTATGTAGCAAAGTTTACTTAAAAAACATTAACAATATTTTACTTGATAACATGGATCTTTGTTACATTTTTCATTGCACCTTACTGATTGTTTTACAGGGGAGGCAAAAAGATTAAAGCTTATCATGTTCACAATGGATACAGACAATATATGTGTCAAAATTAATAAATCAAAATTACGATGCAAGGATAATATCCCTTGTGATGTTTTCTGCAGCAATGTTGTTAGATGTCTAGATAAAATAAGTAAAATAAAAGCAGGCATCAGCGGTAGAATTATATGCTACTAATAATGTAATTTATTCTTTAAAACGTCTGTGCAATGTAGTTTATATAGACCAAACATTTTGTGCCTTTAATACCAGGCTGCAAGAATGCATTGGGAATATTAAAATCAAAAGTCAGTAAAAGCAGTTAACTTTATTTTACAGCACTGATTTCAGTTTCCTGAAAACAATCCTGGTCTTTTACAAGATACTGCATTTGAACATGCAAATACTGCCAGTATGCTTGATTTTACTTTTAAAAATTATCTGTTGTAGAAAGACATTGTTTGTATTTTAAAATTCAATGCACTGAGACTCGTGACACTGAACACTGATTGTGCATGGGAAACTGTGCTTTATGTTGTAAGCACTGCTTTTTATTTAATTGATTCAGTTTCTTTTGGCCTCTTTAAATTGATATAGTTCAGTTTCTGTTTATACCATGTTATAGTGTCCTTCTCTTTGCCTTGAAGACACTAGCTGAGACATAAGAGGTCTGAATGCATAATATAGTGGATTATGATTGAGCTGCTGATCGTACCTTTCTTATTATATCTTCAAGACAGACATGGATGCCAAGGAATACACCTGGAGAATGAAGCTTGAGAGGTAAATCTTGGCAGCCATGTCGAGTACATATAATTTCAAGTTACAATTCGATGCAATCATAATTCTTTGTAGTGCATGGAGATTTGTCTGCTCCATGTACCGGTAGCCACAGCAATATTAAATTAAAAAAAAAAACAAAATAAAAGAAAAAAAAGGAAGCCTTGACAGCTGGTAATATAGTTGGAAACCACTTTAAGTCTTTATGTATTCTCTGTCTAAGGGAAGCAGCTGGTTTTCAACATTATTTTATTAAATATAATGTAGAGAACAGACAGAAACAAAGTTGAAATGAACTTAATTCTTGTTCTGATTGTGTTGTTTATGCTGAAACACGAGTTAAAAAACACCCTGTTTGCAGCAGATGCTATGTTAAAAGCTTAGTGGGTTGTAACAATTGTTCCACGCACTACAAAGTTTTAACATGTGACTTTCCATCTGTTATTATACATACTTGTGACTGAAATGTTCTCTGACGTAAATACTCTACAGTTGCGAAGTGGTGGTTATACACTGAGTCCAACATCTGGTTATTCCTGGTGGGTTTCTTGAAAACACTATACTAATCTGATATTAAAATACATTTTAACAAGCCTGGCCCTGTGGTGTTAAGTGGCAAAATCTTGAATATACCCCAGGTGACCTAAGTCTGATTACCTGTTTGGGTTACTGAAAGTGTCAAAATTTCCTGAGGAAGAAGTATGAGGTGTAACCATTGTGTTACTAACCTCAAGCAGATGGTAGAGGCAGTGCAAGGATGCCAATATGTGGTGGGATTCGCACACTGAGGGTACATTTACATAATTTGGGGAGGCAACCCAGGGGCAATCAAAACTCCAAATACAGGTGCCAACCAATCTGTATCACTAAGTAAATTTACTGACTACCACAGAGAACAATTACAGCTGGGAGGAACTCTACTGTCTGTCTAGTTTTCTCCCTTCCACTTGACCCTTGCCATTGAGGAATGAATGGGTTAATAAGTATCTCACTGTAATCAGGGAAACAATGGAATGGAATGTATAGCTCGATACACAATGGTGAGCAAATGAGTCAGATTTATAGATTTCATAGGTATATACCAGGCTAATGACTACCAGGGCCTTTATAAGTGCAGCCATGCAATCCAACCCACTTTTGTCCCTATGTATCATGGGCATTTATTAAGAGATATATGCTAGTTAGGAGACCTCTAGACATCATGTTGTTAGGGTGTGTTAGTTTCAGCATTATTGTCTGCCTCTGTCTATTAGAGACATGGGGGACAGACCCAGGGTGAATTTCCTATTCTCCATCCATTGGTCTCACATTGATGGAATAAATGGACCAATGGGGAGCGGTAGAGGAGACACTGTAGTCAATCATCTAGGCAAAAAAATGTGTTAGTGTGTGTGTGTGTATGTGTGTGTGTGTCTGTGTGTACACACACACACGCACACACACACACACAAACACACACATATATATATATATATATATATATATATATATATATATATATATATATATATATTCTGAGAGAAAAAGACAGCAAGTGAATGAGAGAGCGAGAGAGAGAGACAGGTGCACACACACACACACACACACACACACACACACACACACACACACACACACACACACACACACACACACACACACACACACACACACACACACACACACACACACACACACACACACACACACACACACACACACACACAGATATTCACATATGTAGATAGATATAAAGACAGACAGGTATATGCTAAGTTAATAGGTTCATAGGTTCATTGCAGGTTACTAGGCTAGCGGCCCTAAAGCCCTTACAAGCCTAGCCATGATAATCCCAAGTTGCCCCATCTGTCCTTTTTAAGTAAATGTATTTTGCAGAGCTAGTCTATGGTCAGCACTGACTCCCCCTGTCCATAAAGGACATGGTTGCCAAGTTTGCCAACCCTAGGGAGAATTTTCTGTCTCCCATCCATTTGTCCAGGAGGTGCTTGAATAGGGTCAGTGAGAAGCTCTGTTTTGTGTGAATTACCAGTTTGTTCTAGAGGAGTGGCAGTCGGCAGTCTCTGGGAGATGCATTTGTCTCTCTGACATGTTCTGTTAATGTCACAGGACAGGTTAATACATTTGCTTTAGAGGATGTAGAAGAAGTAAAACATTCAAGTCTGGAGAAAAAGTAACCCATCAGAGGAGAAACAGACTCCAAACATAATAGGATTGTAATTTCTCATTCCCATGAACTGATATGTTAGGAATACAGCAGAATCTACAAATATCAAAAGAGCAGTACTTTATATTACTTTGACAAGGATAGCTTCAGTATCCCTGAAATTATATGCCAAGATGGACTAGCTGGGTTCCCTAACGCAGATGGAGAAATCTCTACCAATGTTATGTGATGTACTGTTGCACTATCTTGAATTATAGTGAAAATATAAAGGAAGGGTGGTTATCATCAACATATCACATTGCTGCAAAAGTCCATTTCCTTTTGAAATAAGGACTCAGATGAGGTTTGGAGTTTGCCAGACTCTTAATGCTGCTTTTGCAGTAAGCCCAGGCAGCCTGCATCCTCCAGGATGAGTGAGACAGCACTGACTGTTGATTCCCATTCTGCCCCACCCAGTCCCATAGCACCTCTGCTTCTAGCTGAAAATGCCATCTGGGGTACAGTAAGGGCTTTACTCCTCCATGCTAGAGGGAGAGGAGGGGTAAGCTCTGCCATGTGGCCAATAAGTACTGGAAGAGAATTCAGTTTCCCTAAAACTTTAAATTGTATTAATCAAGTAATAGAATGAATGAATGAAAGTATCAAACGTTGGACAAATATTTCTAATGTCAAATACTTCCTTTCAAGCATAACACACTCACACTAACTCAGTTTAGTTTAGATACTAACTTAGATATATCACGCAGTACTGAATCTCTCCACATTATTGCATCTTTTATGAGTGTCATATCAAGACTTGGGTTAATACTAAAATCAGTAACAATTATTTTTTTTTTTAGCCGCTCACATAGCTAGTACATGGCCCATATTTAAAGTGCTGTGCGTGGGCTACAAAAGCTAGTACCATACTTACCTAATTGATTAAATAGCAGAGAACTCTCACCTTTTAAAACCTAGCTTAGTGTTTTTTTTTTAAATTGTGAATAATCACTTAGCCAGTGAACAGCCCAAATTTAAAGCACTGGGCATTGGGCTACAAAAGCAAGCACCATTTTATCTAATTGTTTAAATATTTAGGACATTTTATTACAGTTTAATGATCAGAAGCGGTGCTCTTTGCTATATTGACTAGCTTTGGTGCTTCATTTTAAAGCGTTGTTACCATCTACCTGTTTTGCTTGGACAATTCTCTCATTTATATGTACCTCAGTAAGAACTGGAAATATCTGCTTTCTCTAACTTAACTTGCTTTATGACATTCTAGTCTAGTATGTGAATACCTAGCGTAGCTGTCTGTTGAGATATGCTTACATTGATTCAATTACTATCAGCATAATTGGTACCTCAGTAATATTATTGCATTTTTTTGGTTAAGTATGAGCATTTTGTGAATGTGTAATTGTGTCTTCTAGAGTTTTACTGCACTACTTCTGTCTAAATACATGCACCTAATTAACTTAGACAAAAGGTATATCTAGCTTGCAATTGTTATTCCATGGTATCTATGTTTGCTGAGTGACAGAAATGATGTTTTACCTCAACTGCCTAGGATATTTTGCCTGTACTTTTTACTAAGGGTTGCCTGTTAATTTCTTGCCTATACATTTTTTCTCTCTCTCCTAAAAAGTTCCCAGCTTCCCAACCTGCTACTCCTGAACCAGGACATTAAGTACCTGCCTACCTGATGACCAAGGACCCTTTCAAGCTACCTGCAGTCTCATCCTACTACCTTCATATCCCTGTACCCTCACAGAAAAGGAAGCAAGAAAGTATGTTATTAACCAGGCCTGGCAATAAAAGAATACATTAGTAACCTAACACTTCCAGGTGGTTTAAAGAATTCTTCTCAGCTGGGACAGCCAGCAGCCTCACTCCCCCTACCCTCTATATGGTATTCCTTTCTCACCTCTATTCTTTCCCCTTAGCTGAATATATTGCTTTCCCAATTCCCTGCTTAGCCTTTTCCTTGAAGGAACCTCTGCTGCAATACAATATCTGTCCACAAGATGGCACCATTGTCCTGCCCTACCTTATATGCCTATCCCACAGCTTATAGTATAATTATTTTCATTCCTCTGGCTTCCAGCACTTAATCATGGCATAACCTCTTTCTTCCTCTTATTTTTTTACTACAACCATCCAACTGTCCTCCTACAACTGTAACTACTGGCTCCCTCACCTCTTTATGTACCCACTGTTGATTTACCTTCAGTAGTCTGCTTTCTTACTGATTGTTCTTCCTGAACTGTTCCCTTCATTTGTCTCTACCCGCTCTGTTCGCCCTGCGGGCTCTCTCCACTCCCCTACCATGCCCCCAAATTCCACCCGCCCCCCGGGACCTCTACATTTATTCTTCCCATACTCCTCCCACCCATATCAATTAACTAATCATAGTCCTCTCCTCATCACCCCACCCATTCTTACTCCTCCCACCCCACTATCCCATACCCCTCTCTACTCTTAGTCTCCTCCTCTCCTCCTTGTAAATTAATATAACCCCATCTACTTTCATACCTCTCCTCCTCAATAGCCAGTTCATTTTCACTATAATACTCCCCTCAATACCCCCCATTCTAAACATGCCCTCCCCAATCCTCTATACGGTCCGGGTCCCTTGCTCCCTTCTTGTACTACTAATTCCTCTTTATTATGCTAGTTCTTACTCTAGCAAAGCACATGAATGCCTACCTTCTACTCAATCTATCCCTTACACTCACCTGCAACCACTTTTATGCACTCACTTCCACTCTATATCCTCTTCTCTTATTCCACCTAACCTACTGTACCTATTCTATCCCAAACACTTCTCCACCACAACTAAAACTTTTACTCATAAACTACTGCTAGCCCCAAACAGCTTCCTATTATACAAACCCAAAAGGCTAAAAGTTATTTCCTGTAATGTCCTAGCCTTATCTGGAGATATCCATTCAAACCCTGGCCCTTGTCTTACTACAAACAACTCCTTCCCCCCCACCCCCTACTCTCCCACTACATATAACCCTTTCCCCCCATCCCCTTCTTCCCCTGCCTTCTCTCACAACACTCTTAAGTTCTTCACTATCAATGCCCAGAGCCTTAACAACAAAGTACACCAAGTACAAGCTTGGATTAACCACAACCAACCTGACATCTTAGCCATCTCCGAAACCTGGCTAAAACCCCATATCGTGGACTCTGAAATCTTACCTCCTGGTTTCCATATCCACAGAAATGACCGATTAAATAAAAAAGGTGGCGGCTCTGCTCTAATCTACTCTAGCCTTCTTTCCCTAATCCCGCTTCAAATCCCAACTCCACAATTCAAAAATACTGAACTAACAGCAAGTCTTCTATGATTGAATAAACATAAGAATATCTGCATAATTTCCCTATATATCTCCCCAGGCGACAACATCTCTACCCTTGAAAATATTCTTTATTGGGCCTCAACTGAAATGAAGTATGAAACTTACATTCTAGGCGACGTTAATATTGATTGGAATAAAATCAACACTCCTTCTCCCTCCCTAATCATTAATATCTACAACTTCTCCCAAGTAATCCACTCAACCACCCGTCCTAACAAAATTCACCCCCCCAGAATCCATCATAGACTGTATCCTAGTCAATATCCAAACAAAATAATTCACTCTGGCACTATCCCAGACACCTTTAGTGACCATCTCCCTGCTTCCATTCATTGCTCAGCTAACTCCACCCAATATCAATACCATTCCCACTTGTAATCTTAGCAACTTCAACCCCACAACTTTCTCAAACATTTTTAATCAAATGAATTGGCAAATCCTAAATACTCTTCCCCTTGACAAAGCTGTAGAACATTTCAACTCTGTTTTCCTAAATACTCTTAACTCCCTAGCCCCTCTAAGAAACAAACGAGTCAAAGCTAATTCTGCTCCTTGGCTGTCCAAAGAAACAAAACAAATCATGCACCACAGAGACAAATCCTGGAAGCTTTACCAGAAGAATAAAATTCCTACAACCTTGCTAAAATACACCCAACTCCGCAACCATGTAAAAAAACTAATCACCATGGACAAAAAAAAAAACTAGTACAATAAGCTTCAGTCCAACAATAATAAGAACCCTAAACAATTATGGAAATCAGTTAATTCCCTTCTCCATCCAGGTCCAGGAATAATCCCTGCCCTGACCCTGACATTGAACTGAGCTCACATTTCAACTCATTCTTTACAGAATCCATAGCTAACCTAACCAAAACTTTCCCGAACAACAACTCTCATTCTTCAACACCCAACAACCCTAATAACTGTCTCCTTAATTTCCAACTCAAACCATTTTCAACCATTATTCTAAAAAGGCTCATATCCAAACTAAAGCCATGCTCCAATGCCCCTGATAACATACCCTCCTCCTTCCTCAAATGTGCTGCTGATGGTATTGCTCTCCCAATCAGTATCCTAATAAATAGATCCTTAAAAGAGTCATATGTACCCAAACTCTGGCGCTCAGCCTACAGTCTGTCTCTTCATAAAGGAGGCAAAAACACCAATATTTCCAATTTCCATACCATTGCCCTACTCTCTCCAATATCCATATTTCTAGAAAAATGTGTCCACCACCAACATATGCCTTTCTTAACCCAGAATCAACTCCTAACACCCACCCAACATGGCTTCCGCCCCAGCCACAGCACCATAACTGCCCTACTATCCTTCCTAGAAACAGTCAATCAAGCCCGAGATTCTGGACTCCTAGAATCCACAGTACTCCTAGATCTCTCTAAAGCATTTGACACCATATTCCACACACACCTTCTCTTTCATCTCACCAACCTTAATCTCTCCCCTAATACTCTATCCTGGTTCTCCAGTTACCTATCAGACAGATCTCAAGCTGTCAGATGGAAGAACTCTACCTCTTCCTTCTTACCAACACCCACCGGCGTTCCCCAGGGGTCCATCCTCGGACCCATGCTTTTCAACATCTTCATTAATAACCTTCACACTGTCATCCCTGACACAACAGTTATTCAATACGCTGATGACTCAACTTTAGTCTGTGCCACCTCTAACCTTCCTGAACTACTGACTAAAACATAAATAGCTTTTTCTACCACTGAGAACTGGATGCACCAAAACTATTTCTCTTTCAACTCAAATAAATCTAAAATACTACTTTTCACTCCCTCTAGGGCTTTCTTTTATGACAAAAATGTTTTCAAAGTTCTAAGCCAAACCAACACTGATATAGAAGTGGTCCCTTTTGCAAATCTTCTTGGTATTACCATAGATGAACACCTTAAATTTGTTATCCACATACAAAACATAAAGAAACCCCACCAAAAGTTAGGTATGCTCTATAGGAATAACTGCTTTCTCTCCAACTCCTCTAGGCATATCTTGGCAACTACCTACCTTCTACCTTCTTTACTATATGGAGCCCCTCTTTTAACTAATCTGTCTTCTTCCAACACCTCAAAACTTGAAACTTGCTAAAATAAGACCTCTAAATTTGCAACTAAATCCAAAACCTCTACTCACGACTGCCTTACCCTACAATCACTCAACTGGCTAGAACTCTCTAACCACCTAGACTATCTTCAACTAACCACCGCTCACAAATTAATATTCTACCCAGATAAATGCCCAGCCTTAACAAACATCCTTCCCCCATACATCCCAAACAGATCTCTGAGATCTGAACACCAACATTTAATTTCTATCCACAAACCCAAACAACCTGCTGGCCAGCTTCTACTCTCTTTCTCTCTAGGCAAGAAATGGAACTCTCTCCTTCTTTCACATAGGACTTTACCAAACTCAGAAACCTTCAAGACCCAACTTTTCTCATACCTGTCATCCAAACAGAAATGTTCCTGCTTACACCCTACCTAAATTTAAGGGAATTCCCCAATGAGTTCTTCATACTCCTTGCTCCACTCTTCCCTCTAACTAATATTTCTATTTCTCCTAAAACAGACTTGAGCTGTCAGTCACTGATTAAGCAATTCTCTCACCTGACTCCAAGTATGTAAATATTGTAAATATCACAGTATTTCTATTGTCTGCATAGCAAGTTTTTACCTTACTTAATTAGAACATCTGCATGCAAACTGTCCCCCCTGTTCTAGTGTAATAACACAAGAACCTTAGATCTTTTATTTTACAGACAGTTGATGATGCTGCTCTGAATGGAAATACCTGTAAATTGTGTTCTCTATTATCTGTTAACTGTGTTTTATGATGTACATTTTATGCATTTGCATTTCCTTGCTGTATGAATTTTATACATGCATTATAGCTTTAACATTATGTAACCATTATTGTATTGCTTATGGAGCTTTTCTCCCTGGGCCTCCACTGAAAATGGACACATTCTGGCCCAATGGACTTCCCCGGTAATCAAACTGAAAATAAAATAAATAAAAATAAGTAATATTATATCATTAAGTATGGTTTACATGGGAATCATCAATATGTTTGACGTTTACATCTGGTAGACAGGTATATTACCTCCATGTCAGAATGATACTTATTTTCCTGTTGGTTGCTGCACAGGGTTAATAATAAATAATAGAAGTGATGTGCACTCTAAACCCTAGTCTGAAATGAATTATAAGCAGCTAGAACATGGCAGTATCACCAGGAGTTATATAATGAGCAGATGATCTTAACTAAATAGGGGTAAAACCAGAACCACCTGTGTTCAGGAAGAATTAAAGTGTGGTTTTGTAGTTATTTCTGCTGAACCTTTTGCCTATAATCAAGGTCATACTGTTATATAGGTAGTGTCATTTATCACAAGATGTAGTTTATCTGTGAACACATCCATCTTATTTGAAAGCATCTGACAAACAGAACACTCAAAAATCCTTGGTCTAGTCAGTCATTTAGAAATAAATCCTTAAAGTTCTCCATTATCAAGTTTTTGCATATAGCTGCTCCATTTCATAGCTGAGTAAATGGTAAGACTGAGTAGAAATTTAGATTAGTAAAATCTCATAGCAAGTGAGAAATGAATCAAATGTGATCAATATTTAAAATAAGATTCAGTGTAGCAGGAGCATTAACTACTGAAACAATTTTAAACTGGTAGAATGGACAGAAATCAACTGGTATGTCACAAAAAGACAATACAGACTCTTTATCCTAAAAGACCCTTCTGCACTCTTTAACATATGACTTGTTTGAAAGATAAAATGATCCACAATGCCCTATTTAGGTTAATCACAAATCTACAACAATAATAAGCCACTAATATGAACAGTGTCAAAAGAGATCTAAATAGTACTATACCAGGTAGGAAGAAAAATAAAGCAAGGACAAAATGTTGAATTTAACCTGCATTATAATTACAAATGATTACAGTGAATGCACATTAAAAGAAAAGTGATTAGGAACTACCAAATGCCAGCAATCTATAAATAATTGTTAAAGTGCAACCAAGTAATAAAAGCTAACTAGTGTAATAAAAATTATTGCAACAGAAATACAATTCTAGAAACATAGCAGTTTGTGCTCATGGGGTAGGAATAATTTCTGGATGAATGAAGTGGTAAAACAGTACCTTGAGTTTTTATTCCAAATTGCCAGCTTGCCTTCTCACAAAGTAGAGAAAGTAAGTTTATATTTTAGCCCTAATGCCATGGCTGTGATTAACACAGGTACGTATGAGGCTAACAACCACAAGGGTCCTTACAAGCCTAGCCAAACCGAGTTTCCTAAAGAAGTAGTAAGAAGGATTCCAGCCAAAGGGACAATCAAGAAGCTTCAGCCTATTTCCCAGTTGACTCCATTCATTGTCTGGTTATGGGACTTGGTCATGGTTACACAGCAGGCAAATGAGGGCTGTCAGAATCAATCCCTGTAACACTGGAACTACAGTGCTTAGCCTTAAGGGTCTGCATCAACTTACAGACATAAATGCTGACTACAGAAACTGTCGTTGAACACAAAGAGATGCCAGACTTGATAAAAGTGACCTGGCATGCACTAATTTCCAGGGAATATTATACACCCATGAAACCATAACAAAATCAAAAGCTTCAGGCATGCCATGATACCAGCTTCACTGATATAATTTTTTTCAGTAAGGAATAAATGACTGGCCCATACCAAGTCATACTATTTTAAATTTACTTAGATTAGAAAGTCTGACTTGCTTTACCTGATTAGAATGTTTAATACTGAAATAATAGAGCTTAGCAACATCCCATTTAAAAGGATTGCCCCCCCCCGAACCCATCTGTAGTGAAATAAAATAAGTCAGTGTCACTGATTTATCATGTTTTGGCATTATAGACCTCAGATACTCCAGATTTATTATATATGGTACAGACTCTCCAGAGGGACAATAAAGCCACCCTAGACATTACCACTGAGTCATTAGGAAACCATACCAAGTCACCACAACAGACTCTAGTGGAGACACTAGAGTCTGGGTTGAAAAGAATGTTTTATGGCAGAAGAGACAGAGGTTCAACTGCTATTGGCAATATAATAGGCAAAAAAAATCATTCCTTCATATCAGTATATACTGAAGAGTCAGTAAGGCCATTCAGGAAGTTACAATGCTTTAAAGCGTAGGAAAGATAGGCTCAGACTACTATGTCAAGTGCATTCTCTGTGTCCAATGGCAATGTTGCATTTGGTGCTCTTTTGCTTTCAAACAATAGCAGGATCTTCAAAATGTCAAAGTTCTGTTCCTTGTTTACTTGTTTGGCACAAAAGACAGTGGTCAGTTTTTATAAGCAAGAGTAGATGTGACTTGGTCTTGAAGTCACTGCTTACTAAAGAATCCAAACCAAAGGGTAACTCAGTTCTTATTAAAGAATGGGATGACCAGAACTCACAGGCATATGACCCTCCTATGGTTTCAAAATCAGAAAAATCATAGTCTGACTTCGTGTTGAGGATACAAACTTTACCAATAGCAGCAGTTTATATACACATCATCATCAAAAAAAAAAAACTCAGCACTTTTGGTGGTAATTTTTAATATAATTTTTTTTTAATATTGCATCCTGTCCTGGGGCTTTCAGAGACTTGAGCTTAGATATTTGTGGGACCATAGAATATACAGAATCATTCTGAGGTAACCTCCATGTGATTATGTATCATTCCGTAACAAGCTGATAAATTCTTTGCTAAACGGCTTTACCAAAAGTTACCATGCTGAGAATCACAGCTAATCTGCAAGTGACACACACTGATGCTAAGGCAAAATTCATGTTGCTTTGTCTTCATACCAAGAGTCTCAAAAGATGTCACCCATATCTTAAGATGAGAGCTCAAGAAATACTTGTGTGCATTCCCAAAAAAAGGTTGGATAAGATCGCTGACTAAGTGATATTAAAATAAGCATTGCTTAAGTGTGGCAGCAAATCAGGAAAGTTTGTCTCTTAATGTGTTGGGGTAAGACACCAAAGTTTAAGTTGGTGACTGGAGGACCCACTGTTATTATTAAAGCTGAATGATCAGAGTAGGGGTTTGCCTCACTGTGAAAAGAGCTCTCAAGGGGTAAAAATGTGTCCACTGTAAAGGCATTATGTCTACAAAACTGAGACATGCAGTGCCCAGCCTTCTGGTATACAGTGAAGGATCCCTGACTATGACTGAATGAAGGAGGCCTCACTACGAAACCAATGTGCTGAGTAAGATTTTCAGTTTGAATGCTGGAGGAACCAGGTAGGGAGGAATGGGTGGGATTGGCAACCTTTGGTTTGTTCTTTCCTAGAGGAAGGGTGCAGTTTCTGCAGTCAGTTTAGTCCTACCCCAGTGCTAAAGACAGTGCTAATTGCACAACTAATTACTGATAAAATCAGCACACTGGGAGAAAGGGAGCTAAATGACTTTACATGCAGTAAAGCAGCCTTACCCAATTAGGCCAAGCAAAACAACAAAAATTCCCTGGTGTACTATACTAGTGTATGTAGTGCTGCAGGGATCCCCCCACTCTATATTTCCTATTGTCATTCATATCCTGCTGATGGCCATAGCAGTCCCAGCCATGCAGTTTATACTGGGGACAATTAAGGTAGGAGCACTTGGAGCAACACTGAGCAGGTGATGGTCAACTGGATTGCTTTGTTATGATAAGTGGAGGAAGACATGCTCCAGTTATGGGAAGTAGTAGTTTGGTATTGTGTAGGTCCAGATGTTACGGTCCATAGATGTTCTCAGAGCATATTTGCTTAAAGCAGATGGACAGCACCAAAACAACATTAGAATCTATCATACTTGTAAAACTTAAAGTTTTCCCCACAAATAAGATCTACACTAAAATATATCAGAGTTAGAACACTCATGCCTTTCCTTAGCTCTTATATCTGTGAAGAAGGGCCGTACTGTGCAGAGGTATATATAAGATTTTCCTACCATCACTGCAAAAACTCCTGTTTTTATCTTGAAAAACCTTATGAATTTGACAAATCTCAAGTCCAGTCTTTTTTTTTTAAACAAGAAACATCTTTATTAAATTATCACATATGACAGGCAATCATACATTTATATAAATGAAATAAATCATATCGACACAATTTCAATTGCAAACATTATAACTTACAAACCATGCTGACACAACTGTAGCTGCAAGCATTATACATCACTTATAATATATCCAATCATAGTCAGTCAAACATTACGTAGCTCATACAAATCCTGCCTTCTTTTAAATCTTGTTCCGCCTCTACAGGTATTGATCCCACAATTCCCATTTTTCCTATGTAATTTGCTCCTACCCTTTTATAAAGATCCCAATCCAGTTGTTTTACCTCTGTGACTATCTTTGCTTTTTCTAGTAAAGTTGGTTTTGAATTTGGTTTCCAATTTCTAGTAACTGCTTTTTTGACAGCCATCATAATTAGAGTCAGCAAGGCCTTACTATGTCTAGGCAATTCCAATTCTGTATCATAGCTCAAAAAAATAATTTCCTTAGTTACACCAATTTGCTCACCTGGTATCTCTGACAGAGCAGTCTGCAAGGAATTTTTAAAGTCTGCCAACTCATTATACTCTCAGAAAATATGTTCCCAGTTACCTCATTCTTCCCCATCACACCTCCAAGCACTTGCTGTCTACCTGAAGAAAAATTCTTTGGAGTATACTTGGGGTCTAAAAGTACCAATGTAAACATTTCCAAAAAAAGATAATTCCCTTATCTTGCTTATATATAAATATTTACACACACACACACACACACACACACACACACACACACACACACACACACACACACATATATCCTACATAACATTGAAATTTCATAATGTTGAAATTCATAACATTGAGCCAATAACATCGAAAATTCAAAACACTGAAAACCCAAAACATTGAAAACTCAGAACATTGAAAGTGTGTTTCAAAATATTGAAAACTACATTGCACAAGTAAATAAGATCCCCTCCACCTACAGCAGCACCTAACTAACAAACACACTTTTTACCATGTTTCTGCAGGGGGGCAAGCCCCCACACCCCCATAAATTAAATATACCAACTCCAAGATTGGACTACAGTGGAAAAAGGTTAATTTACTAACCTCAGTGTATGGTGATTGTGATACAGTGAGGTTAAGAAATTAACTTTTTTCCACTGCAGTACGATCTTGGAGTTGGTATATTTAATTTATGGGGGTGTGGGAGGCAGAGCTCCCCACATGGGAGTGCAGGGGGATTGTCCCACTGCAGAAATATAGTAGAAAGTGTGTGTGTTATTTAGGTGTTGTTATAGGTGGAGAGGATGTTGTTTATGGTTTACTATCATTATTTCGAATGGCAAAACATTTGCCATTCGAAATATTGAAAAGTTAAACCAAAACCAAACATTTCAAATGTACACAATGTTGCCCCAAATGATAGACATGTTTGAGTCGACATTGTCGCAAAAATATAACGTGATAACCATATAGGAGCTGATGTAAATCAAACTCCTATACGACATATCACGTTTTTGCAGGGGGGGCAAGCCCCCTGCACCCCCCCACCCCCTGCTCCTAAAATATTCCAGCTTCAAGATCACACTACAGTGGGGATATGGATGAATTTCCAATCCCCACTGTACCCCGATCTCTGTATATATAGTCAAACACACTTATGCGAATGCACTACTACATTCGCATAAGTGTGGCCAACGATACAATGCACTTTTCATTTTGTGCACACCATTCTGATTTTTGGCAGCATAACTGCTGACAGAAAGTCATTTGAAAGAATGATAGTAAATCTATATACATATGCATTGTAGTTTTCAGTGTTATGAAGCGCACTTTCAATGTTCTGAGTTTTCAATGTTTTGTGTTTTCCGTGTTTTGGGATTTAGATGTTTTTGTCTCAATGTTATGAAATTTATCATTATGAAATTTCAATGTTATGAAGTAGACCTATATATATATATATATATATATATATATATATATATATATATATATATATAGTGCTGTTCATTTTGTTGTTTTACATTGTTTCATTCAATAGAATGATGTACAGGTACTTTTGTGCAAACTTCAGTTTTATCGAATATAGATTTTTTTGCTGAGACAGGTAAGTATGAGTGTGTGTGTGTGTGTGTGTGTGTGTGTGTGTGTGTGTGTGTGTGTGTGTGTGTGTGTGGTGTGTGTGTATGGTTAAGGCGATTAGAACTGGGGTTAGGTAGTGAGATACATTTGGTGTTTGTGGATTAAGGTTAGAAAACACAGGTACAAATGTAATGTTTTGAGTGTGTGCTAATATGTATGAGCTTGAGCCTATCCTTTTTAGTGGTAGTGTTGTGGAAATGTTTTTAAGGTAACATGTAGGGCTAGGGTTAGCATGTATCATTAATGAGGTTCTGGGGGTATAATGTGTGCTAACTCTAACCTAATACACTTACAACTTTCATTAACAAAGTTTAAAGAACAGTTTTGCACTACCAGTGATATTTCCATCACCATTGTGCATCATTTACTGCTGTTGCTGTTAGCAAGATTTACTATCCTTGCAACCTGATGGATGTTGATCTTCCATCCTCAGATCCAGCCACTTCTCCACATTAATCATGCAAAGTTTTCTTTCTAAAAGATCATCTGTATAGCACTTTTTTCCCATGGCTTTCTTCTCACTTACTTATGGAAACTAATTAGTGCAAAATTAGCAGGCCAACAAGAGGTCTACAGAGTAATTTATTTATCATTTGTTTGACCAGGTTAGTCCCAGTAGGCTCATGGTCTTTTTTTTCAGATGAGACACAAGAGGGCATTTACATTATATGGGGAAATTTGGCCAGAGCACCAGAGAACCTCATCTACTGTTTTTAATAGGTGCCATAAGATCATTTATTGAACTATCACCAACTCAAGCAGATGAAAACCTTGGCTTAATGTCTCCTCTGAAAAATGACGCACTCAGGATACAATGCCTCCCTTGTGCTGCACTGCCAGCAATCCATCTATCTAGCATGGAAATGGAACCCACTGCCTTCTGTGTCAAAGCAGAGTTGAGACACTCATCCTAACACATTTATAAATTGCTTTAAATGTGAAGCAAAGCCCACATGCCCCTTTTCTCAGTTGTATTAACAGTGCATTGATTTATAAGACAAACTTTTACTTTACAGTCTACTCACCCTGCTTAACAGGTCTCCTGGACAAGCACTGTTTATATCACTTGACCTCAGATGAATATATATCCTTTAAATTCATTAAATTTACAAAATGTGTTATGCAGGAGCGGCTTTAGGCCAACTCGTGCCCTAGGCAAAAGGGCACCACAGTGACCCCCACCACACCACCCGGTGCCTCCACCCTAGTCTACCTACACCAGATGTTTGCCTTTTCAGCTTTTCCCATTTAGGGGTCGCCATAGTGAAACTCCAGTCTGCTAATGATTGACAGTAGATTTTTTTTTTTAATGGTGCCGAGTTGCCAGCCCAACGCCCAACCTTCAGTGAAGATACGCACATTCACACATGTCTTTCAGAGGCCACTCGATCGCAGGGAGGACATGCAGACTCCACACACGAAGGTACTCCAGTTGAGAATCGAACAGGAGAACCTCTTCCTGTGAGGCAACAATGCTACCGCTGTATCACCACGGCTATCACAGTCTACCTACCTACACCAGATAAATACTGGAAAAGCCCACCTACTAGATCGGCACCCTAGGAGGTCGGCTATAGTGTTATGTGTTCGGCTGAAGATGTGATTCTCAACTTTCTATCTGCAGAGGAATCTTTGATAAAATACAAGTAAAATCACCAGCCATTATGCCTTCACCTTTCGTGACTCAGTAATGTTTTGCATGTTAAGCTCCAACCCCTGGAATCCAATAAGAGTTCATCAATGTATATAGTTTTCTCTTCCACTCACTTATAACAATGCTTAACATACCATTGTTATCAACATAGGTATCTATTACTTTAGGAATTACTGGTGAGTTCTTCCATAAAATGAGGGTGCCTCTTCTTTGAGTTTGAAAGCCAGAACCTGCTAAAACTAAATAATTATTTAATGAAAGTTTATTTACATTTTTATTAAGTAAAATGTGTTTCCTGTAGAAATATTATTTGAACTTGATGTAATTGCAAGTATTTGAACAGACTTCTCCTCTTTACTGGATTATTCAGTACATTAATATTAATAGATATGCATTTAAAATCAGACATTTATATAACGGAGAAAAACACGTATAATGAAATCACATTTATGTACAGAACTTAATATATACTTTATATATAACAATATGAAATCCTCAGTTATGGACAAAACGTTTGAAACAAATAAAGAATTACTTAATGATATAAACCTAAAACATTCTACCATGGAATAACATATCCCTAGCTTGTTGAAAAAGATGACGAAACTACCTGTCAGACTCTCCATTAGACTAATAATGCTTAGCTTATCCTTCTGATTCATATTAAGCATCATCTTAAAAAAAGTCAGTGAGTTATTATGAATAAAAAAAGTTAAACAGGTCTTCAGAATATTTATTATAAGTTGGCAAAACTGAATATCTCTATGATCATCTTTCCCTGTACCTCACATTATCTCCCTAGTCTACTACAGGGAGGAAACCAGTAGTTATTTTCATATTAATCAATTCACAGATCAGATGATTTTATATTTTTTCTATTTTAGTTACTATGTGTAAAGTTGTCTGTAGGATCATAAGTTTATAAATGAGTTCAGCGTTTCCTGCTGCTTGAGTTGTTTGTTTACTATTCCAAGCCCACCCAACTACCCCAATTGAGAATTAAATCCTGCATTGTATGCCTATAAGGTGAACACCTTGACTCCTATACTACTCTCACTTCCTTGTAAAAGGGCTTATATTCTTTAACTATATACATATTTACTTATTCGGATCTCTTTCTATTTCTATTTATATACTATGTCTTGTACTATTACTATATTCCTAGGTTTTATAATTTAGCTATAATCCTAGTGTAGAGTATCATATAATAGAACATTTATATTTACCCTTATATATTTGATGCTCTTTAATCTAGTATTACTATTAGAATCAATACTATTTTTTCCATACATGTCATGTCTAACAGTACCTAAACAAATGTGGAAATCTTCCCTTTTAAGAGTCAAACTTTCAATACTAAATAGTTCTCTGAGATATTTTGTTTTTGTTATCATTAAAAAGAGGCAATAACACAGACACACAATCATATTTTTTATCAGAAGTGTCAATCTATTGGCTAGTATATAAACTATACTTTTGGTATACTGCAAGCATTCAGAACTATTTAATAAGTGACAGTGGTTTAGAATGCAATTCACTGCCTTTTATTATGTAATTTGTATTCATTGACATGCTAGCATTTGATTCAAAATATTATGATTATTTACTTTTAGACAGGAGGAAGTAATCTGGACAGTTCTTAGAATTTTCAGAACTCCCACAGCATTACAAAAGTGCTCATGACTCTAATTAAGCTGCTTCAAGCTGGTCTTCATGACAAGCGCTTGCAAATGAACAGTTTATCAGCTACATTTCACACAAAACATGCATAAACATGAAACTGCACTCATTGCAAGCATTCTTAACCCTTGAAGAAGCTGACATTTGTGCAGTCACAGAAACCTGGTTCAAAGCTGCGGAGAGCACCCAGCCTTACCAGGTTACTCATCCTATCATATATTTAGACTCCAAACTGTAGGCAGCAAAGCCAAAGGAGGTGGAGTTTCAATATATATTAAAGACACATACCTCCAGGCTGGTCAAACAGTATAGCATACAGGAGACACTACATGTGCAGTTAACCATTGACAAGACCCTTATTCAAATCATAGCTAGCTACAGGCCCCAAAATTTGACTCAAGATGCCCACTACACCTATCTGGACCTCTTCAAATCTATCAAGATTCAATCCCTTACCCTAATCCTGGATGACTTTAACTACCCAACCATAGACTGGAAAATCTACTCATGCCAGAATGCAAATGACCAGAGATTCCTCAATTTTATCAATGTCAATGCCTTGGAACAGCTAGTCAGTACCCCTACAAGAGGTGATAATAGCTTGGACTTGGTATTAACCAACATGAGTAACCACTGCAGTACCCTTACAGTATCATCTTCCCTGGTAAGATCCGACCATAAAGGGGTCACTTTCAAAGTTAGCATCTCCCCGACCCCCCCCTCTAGCTAGGGTCAAGCAAAAAAACTTCTCCAAATCTGATGACAATCTCCAGATGGATGGTAAAAACAGCTTCACAGCCCCACCCTCTGTTGGAACTGGCACCAAAGTACAACTCTACACCAAAGTACTATACGAGCACTTATATAGATGCATGGAATTAGGAAAACCTGGCAGGACAAAATCATCCTCTACAAGGAAGAGTAAACCTGTCTGGTGGACATCTGCAATAAATAAACTATATAACAAAAGGAAAAAAAATGCTGTCCAGGACCAAGAAGGAGTAAGTGCCCAACTGGAAGCAATCTCTCCTTAGCTTGAACCAGCAAATAAGAGCACTAGCGAAATCCTCTAAAGCCAACTTTGAGTCCAGATTGACCACATGTACTTGAGACAATCATAAGGCCTTCTTCACATATGTCCACAATCTCAAAGGAAGCACCCAGATCTGTTCAGAACTGGAGGTCAAGGACACCATATATGCAAATGCTGTAGATAAAGCCAACCTACTGACTGACAGATTCAACAAAAACTTCACCCATCTGTCCCCACCATCAGTAAATCAGGACATCCCCAGTACCTACCTTCCTCCCCTTATCTCTAGAGAACATGTCATAGCTGCCCTCTCAAAGGCAAAAAATACAGCCTCCATGGGACCCGATAATATCCCAAGCTGCATCCTACATGAACTCAGCCATGGACTTACAGCACCATTAGGCACCCTATTCATCCAAAGGCTGAGTACCAGCTTTGTCTCAGCTGAGTGGAGAACAGCCACTGTCATACCTTTACACAAAGGTGGAGCGTCCACTGATCTGGGAAATTATAACTCCGTCAGCCTAACTAGCCTGGTATGCAAGGCCATGGAATGAATTATCATGGTCCTCATTAACAGGGACACTGGCAGCCTCCAAACACTTGACCCCACACAGTTTGGCTTTGTCAAGAGGGAGGCCTTGTCTGTTAAATCTGGTCAACTTCTTTGAGACAGTCACCAAAGCCATTGATGAGGAGAAGACGGTGCACACCATCTACCTTGATCTGGCCAAAGCCTTTGAAACTGTTTCCCACTTGGGAATAATAGATAAACTCTCTCAACTAGGCATCAATCCATATGTTACCAGAAGGGTAGCAAACTGGATCACTGATAGAACCCACTTAATCAAAATAGGGGAAGCCACCTGAAGCAGTAGACCCGTAATGAGTGGCATACCCAGGGATCAGTTTTGGGGTCTCTGTTATTCATGCTATACTTTTCTGAGGTGCAGGCCAAAACCAGTGGGCTATGGCTGACCAAGTTTGCAGATGACTGCAAGATGGGTGCGGTCATCAGTTCCCTAAGTGATGTGGACGTCCTCCAAGATGGTCTCACCCAAACAAATGATGGGTGCCAGAAACATGGCCTCAAACTGAATGCCAAAAAATGCATCATTATCCCCTTTGGGGAGAGTGACGTCCCCACATATCAGCACATTAATAACAACATCCTAAGCACTCAATCAGTTGTGAGGGATTTGGCCACCCAAGTTGATAGCAACCTAACTTTTGACCACCATGTTGCTTCCATTGTATGGAAAGCCTTATACATGGCCCACCTCATAAGTAAGGGTATCTCATCCAGGGACAAGGAGGTCATGACATCCCTGTATTTTTCCATTATAAGGCCAATTATTGAGTACAATGCCCCCTTCGACATGTGCCTCACAAAACACATGCAGCAGCTGGAGAGACCACAGAGGCTCCTCACCAGAAGAATCCAGGGCCTCAAACATCTGCCCTACACAGATAGGCTAAAAGCCCTGCCCCTCTACTCAGTTTCATACAGACTCCTCATAGGTGACCTCTGTCTGGTGTACAAAGCAATCTTAGACCCTGCCGTGATGGGACTGATGCATATCCACATGTCAAGCTCCACTCGAGTAACCCACATGCACAACCTCAACATGGTCTGTGACATTACTAGGATTTGCTGGTTGGACAGATTTGTGTCCCAGAGACTCCCCCATCTGTGGAATAGACTCCCTCTCCATGTCAAGCAGAGTACCTCATTATCCCTTTTCAAGCACAACCTGGATAACTGGATGGGAAACAGAAAATACACCCATGGGATTCCACCTGTGTCCCTGCTGGACAGGGGCTTTGGGAGCTGACTTGTCTAAACGTAGGCTAAACTCTTGGCTAGGCTTATAAGGGCCTCCAAGCCAATAATCTAGTAACTTCTTATAATCCTATGATAAGTGAATCCAAGCGACCTCTGCATTATACATCAATCATTCAAACCCTTCCAAACCACTAAAAAAACAACAAAAATATGTCAAAGTATGTTAACCACTAAAAAGCTATTGTATTTCAAGAAATAACATTTAATGCTTCAGTAAGCACTATTTGTATGAAATTTTTAATATCAAGCACACTGTCTTTTCTTAAAAGAGACATAGCATATAAATGTGCATTAAAAGAATGACAGTTATGTGTGATCTAGGTTTAACTTGTAAAAGTATGAATGTTACTCTGATTATTTAATATCACTCTAATAGTAACTTTTATATATGTAAAAAAATATATATTTTATACTTTGTTTATAATGTGACATCCCCACTCTGGGCCAGTAATCAAGGAGCCTGAATCCTCACCACTGGCACTGGAGAAGGACGTTCACTTGGAATAAAAACTGATAGACTCAGTATTTCCAGATGCAACTTTCTGCATCAAGCACAATTTCCCTTAAGAGCACACAGGGAATACACTCAGCCTGGGGTCTGTGTTTCTCTAGTTGTGTCCCTCCAGGTCCCCAGTAAGACCCCCCACTGACACAGCTGTAGGGTTATGTTTTCAGCTGAGTGTTCAACCCAAGTACTCCAGCACCCTGTCTGTGAAACCAGTGCTTCATGTCCCTGTTCCAAGTAACTGACACACACAAATTACCCACTCTACCAACTTTGCCCAGACTATAAAGTAGATTCACTGCCACCAGTCAGTTACTATAAGGCTCTTAAAAGGACATCCAGTTATATTGCTGAGTGAATTAATATTAATACAAATGGTAATGTTGAACAAACAGCAAGGATTTCAGGAGTAGCCAGAGTTATCACCAAATAAATATATGCAAATACTTTTAAAACTTAAAATATTTTCTAAAAGGACCAGCCACAATGTGAACTTTAACTATATTTGATAATAAATAATAAAAGAACATGAAAAAAATAAATATCTGTTTACAGTAAACACCAGAGTTTCAATCACAGGAAATATTAAAATAACGGGTCTATATTGGAACACTGAACATTCAAAATTTTGTGTGTTCTAATATTGACCCGTTTTCAGCGAATGCTGAAAATATTGAAGAAATAAAAAACCAAATTTTTTCCTATCGAAAGAATTTGGTTGTCCATTTCTGTTGCTTCGGTATTTTCAGCACTGCGGTGGAAAGTTACGGGTCGGGTTCAGGTAAGTGTGTGATTGTGTGGATGTAAGGGTTAGGGCAGGTTAGGTGAGTTAGGGTTAGGGCGCGGGTCAGGTAAGTATGTGATTGTGTGGATGTGAGGGTTAGGGTGGGGTAGGTGAGTTAGGGTTAGGGTGTGGGTGAGTTGACTGTGCAATAATGACGGACCTTAGGGTTAGGGTTTGGGTTAAGGTACGTGGATAGCTAGTGGTGTATGTATAGTTTAGTGTAGGGTTAGGTGTAAGAGTTTAGGTGTATGTTTGTGGATTGCTGTTTGTTTGGTGTGCTTGTGTTGTGTGTATGTCTTTTGGAACAGCAAATTTTTTCCCTAGGAAAAAAATTGCTGCTTTGTATGTTCGATGTTTTAAATTTTTGATTCATAGGGTTCGATATTAGAGCACTCGAAATTTTGAACACTTGGTGTTCTAATATAGGCCCAAAATAACACAGATGAATAGATTCACACAGTTACAGAAAAACAGTACTTAACTAATCTCACTATCGATCCCATTCAGAAGATCAACTCAACAGAAAGTCGAACTTCATTTAGTCAAGACCATATGATCAACTTTCCAAAAAGTTTGATGAAAGAAAAGAAAAATCTACATTTTTGAAGGGGGCAAGCCCCCCATGCACCCCCCATGTGGAGATCTGTGCCCCAACCCTAATATTATATATACCTACTCTGAGCTTACACTACAGTAGGTAAAAGGGTAAATTCCTCAATCCTGACTGTACCGCAATCTCCATTCAAAAGCTTCAACATTTTGGAAAGTCAGTCTTATGGTCTTGACCATATGAAGTTCGGCTTTCTGTTAAGTTGATCTTCTGAATGGGACCCCAAGGAAATAAATATAAACTATGATATAAACGTTACATTCTGGTGTCAAAATCATGTAAGCTCTGACAGATATCTTATGCCATGAGGGGGTTACATATATGACACCATTTAGAAACATGCTCATATACATGGAAATTTGTCCAACCTACATCCAAAATTTCAGCATAAGTTTCAAATACACATTTTGCTATTGAGGTCAGCAATACAAAACAAATCAGAAGCAATTTACAATAGTTGTGGCTCTTCCTATCTAAATGTTCTAGTTAAACTTCAGTTCTTAATGCTAACATTATTGTTAAACAATACAATGCATGAATATCTGAAATCTCTGATATTCAGGATTCAACTTTTACAAAAATTGCCTTAACATATCATAGATGTTAATGAATGAACAACAACCAAAACATCTTAAAATTTATTAGAATTATAGTGACTTGTAGGCTTACCCCAACTTCTGATAGCTTTATCCATTCGCTTACAGGAACTGGAGACAGTATCAAGTAGTTATTCTAATCACTAGAGATAGTTGTTTAATAGGCCTTTACAATGTTATTGCACTTAATAGATTTATGATGACTTGTAATGACTTTATACATTCATTATGAAGCTTTGGAAATAGGAAATAAATATCTGTTATAATCGATAGACAGATTTTTTTAAATGAAACTTTGCAGTATTTGTCCTAACATGGTGCAGCAAGTTTCAAGTAAAACCCTGCTCAAAGGAAACATCAAATACAAAAACAGAAAAATGAACCAGGGAACCAGGTACCTTGCATAGGGTGCATTTTTATTATATTAAATGGTAAAACGCAAACCACATGTGCTTTCTTACTATACGTATGCATTACTTTGGGTAAGAGACTGAAAGATCTTGTTGTTTGTTTATATTTACCAGCTCACACAATAAAGTTTTATACCATGGGCAGAACCTAGGTTCCTTTTTTCATTTTGAAATTTTTACTTCGTTATTCATCTCCCAGCTGATTGATATCTCTACAAAACTAACTAAGCCTTGAACTTCAGATTGTGCAGTATCTCTTTAGCAGCAACACTCACATTCCTTTGTGACAATCTCTTTATCACAGTAATTTACACTTCCTCACTATCCATAACCATGAAAACAAATTCATATTTTAGTTTCTCCTGTTAAATCATAGTTAACTTAAAAAGACACATTAAAGTGGTGGTATATTCTTTTCACATCAAACAAATAACTTTAGAATACATTTTTTGAATGTCCTATCTTACACCATTGGCTGAAAAGGAGAAAGGAACCATCTACTAAGCATCACACTTGTACAACATTGTGAAAGAGTTTTGATGTCAGGGTTTATCCAGGGTGCAGGCCTTGTTTTAGCTTTCTCATCTTCAGATGTATCAAGCTGCTAAGTGTACTGAAGAAGGAGTGATTACTGTTGCTGAGTGCATAATTAAGATTAAATTCAGTAAGAATGGAAATAAATAACCCAGTTGAGCCATGATAAGAACATCGGTATGTTTATTTTTTTAAACCCCTCTGTCTGATGAATATGAGCCCCCATGATCTATGTAGCTGATTAATTTCTCACATGGATGAGAGCTATTAGGTATTAGTGTTTCATTCATTCCTCCAGTGAGGTGAGAGCCAATAGTGGGCCTATCATCCAAGTAGACATTGGGGTCTCCTCCTGCCCTAGGAGTCTCTAACACACCTCAGCAGCTTCCAAGGAATGCTAGTGCTGCCAATCTTTTGGAGAGGAGCATGCAGGCCTCCCCACATGACTGCCTGCTGACCTATGTAGTTTGTAGATGCAGCACATTCCCTCTGGCTAGGACGCAACAGGCAGCACCAACATGAGCCCCCCTGAATGTTTCCCACATGGTCAGCCAAGCTGCCTCCCTCACCCCAGGATGGGACAGCTGTAGGCCACTCAGTCCCATCCTACTGTCCCGGTCCCTCCCATCTCAGCTGATGAAACACAGGTCAACTGGTTCACAGTTAGGACTTTATCCTTCTGTGCCACAGGAGCCAGGTAGTAGGGTGAGTTTTATTTATGCACAGTTAAGGTAATGTGGTGAGACTTCATTATCTTGGTGCTTACCCATGTGGCAACAATCAGGTGGTAGTCATTAAGGCAGCCAGAACTAGTGTCCGAAATGTTATGCTGTTGAGACTGGGCATTAGTGTCCAGTCTAGGAAATTTCTCTCATTTGTATCTATTCTGGTGATGCTAGAGGCAAGCTGTGCCTGACCAAATGGGTTTACTGAAGAGGAGGTAGATAAGCAGTCAATACCAAAGTTGTCTAACATAATCTCTGCCCCATTTCTGCTTGTTGTTACCAAAGACGGATCTTCTTTTGCTATGTTATTAGCAGCATAATGTAATATGCATAATTATTTAACATTTGTTTACCAGGAAAGTTGACTGGCAACTGAAGAAACATTCCAGACACATGCCTTTAGAATGTGAAAAGAAATCAGAGCACCAGGAGGAAACCCACACTAACCCAAGGAGGGCATGCAGACTCCACACAGAAGGCACCCAGCTGAGAATCAAACCGGAGAACCTCTTGCTGTGAAGCAACAACACCAACCGTTGCACCATATATACCACAAAGTGAAATCTGAAGTGATTGTTTTTGATTTTTACCACTAATGCATTCCTATAGACACCATGGCATAAAGGGATAAAGCCCTAACTGTAGCCCAAACAGCCCAGGTTCAATTATCAGGTCCATTGTCTCAGATATGACAGGGGAAAGATGAGCATGCCTATCCTGGGGGGGTGGGGGTATGCATCTGCATGGTCCTTGAATTAGTTCCCTAGGTGGATGCTGGGGACATATAAGGGTGCATGTCTTTCAAATGGGAATAGGTGGGTAATACTGGCTGAGATGAAGCAGAATTAAGCTGAGACTCCACATAAACCCACTGGACATCTGACAATAAAAAAGGACAGGCTTGTGCAGCAGGGAAAAAACCCTGGCAGCAATATCATGTTGCGTGGGGTTGCCTTGAATTCCTCACTAACCCCAACTGGAGTAAGTTTTTGGTTATAGGAGTGCCTGGTAGACCCATTAGATAAGGAGAGACACCTTTGGCAGCCAATGGTCAAGGAGAACAAACACCTAAAAATAAAAAAAATAATAATTAATTCATATTGGATGTAGCTGGAAACTGGAGGGAACAGCAAATGCATTTCATTTTATTAGCACAGATGGTAGCAGATTTCCTTCCCTATTGTGACTTATATCAGTGTGGAGAATGCTGTAGGCTGGTGATAACATTTAATTTTCTAATATGTAGGGCATAAGTCAAGCATGCTGTCCTGCTGTGAAAATAAACTATGTTATTGTAAAAAATAGTTGTCTTAAGATGTGCTATTTTAAACCCTGACTGGGTATTTAAGAAGGCTTTATTAGAATCATGCAGGGTGCAATAATGAAATGGTAGGCCAAGGCTAAGATGGATATCTCCCCAGCTGGAAGTGAGTTGTAGGAACATTTGTTTCAATGTTTTCTTATGAAGTGTTTACACAGAAGGAAAATAATATGTAATATGTATCTGCTCAGCCACCTGTAATAGTGAAATGTATAACCATGAGGGATTACTTTAGGGCACCAGCAAGGATTTAATGGGAAGGGATGTCTGTGTATTCAGTGTGAGCAAACTTTGCTTAGACATTGTGATGGTCATACCCAAACATATTAGTGTGAAAGTAATAACCAGTAACAGCCCTTTTTTAAATATCAGGGTTTGGAAGTGCAGTGGTAGTTTTCTGACTGACTGCTTGTGTGGTTATGCAGTGCTATAGCGAGATGGAACTACTTGTTAGCATTGAATGCAGTACCTGATTTTTAGCAGGTAAACACATGCAAGCATGATTTAGGTTTAAATCATGTAATCCTCAGCATATACATATCAGAAACTTCTGGTTTGAACCAGAGAGTAGACAACATTAATATCTGTAAAGAACTGGCTAGAAGTTTGAATGGGGCAGGAGTGGGTGAGAATGTATGCATGGATAATCATTTATACACCAATTTCATGTAGTAATAACTACCCAAGAACCTAATGTATTTAAAAAGATCAAAGAATGTCTCCTTTGGTAAGCTTTGGCTTTACTATGCAAAGGCCTTTTGGTCTTGTAGAAGCACTATGATTGCCCTTTAGACCCAGGTAAATGACATGCTTCAGAAGGTGAACAAAGGCCTGCTAACAGGATCCTGACCTAATTAAGCTAGTTGTCCACTCTGTCCTCTAAAAATGTCAACTTAGGGCAGGAATACATTGCAATGCAGTACAATGGTTCAGATACATTTTGCACATTAGACAGTCAAATTAGGGAAAATCTCCTCCCAATTCACTCTACTTATCAGGGGACTCCCATAAGGATCAATTCTATTTCCTGAAGTTTTCTCCATGTTTGTTAACACACACCTTGGAAACTTACCCTACATTACAATTATACTGTTCACAAATGTCATGGTGATATGCAATGCAAATAACTCACCTAGCAAAATATAAAGTGAACAACACAAGTGCTTCCTTAACTAAAAACAAAACTTTATTGTAATTCACAACACACACAAAAAACATGAATAACACAGGGCAACATTATCAACTGCAACACTTTTCTGGTAGAAAATTGTTCTCCTTGTAACCCTTTCCCTTGAAGGAAGACGGCCATAAATCAGTCAATAAATTACCTCTGATGCATATGCAGGTATCAGCAGTCCATCAGGGTCTACCTGTTTTGCCCTCTTCCATGCAGTCATCCTCCAGCACATTAGAGAAAGAAGAGAGAAACAGAAACAAAATTGTAGCAGAAGAGGGTGGAGGAATCCTTAGAGGATCTTAATCCTCATCCTACAATAAAATAATGCTGACTATGGTGGTGTATCTCTCCCAGGTAAAATAGAGGGTCAACCCACAGCTCTTACCCCACCTCCTTCTCTGCAATTCCTAGCTCCATGAAAGTTTTATACTGAGAGGGGTCACACATATCACAGTCTTTTGTCATCTTACAGCCAGTCATGATAAACCATATTGCTCATTTTACATTATGCTAGGGATTGTTACTCATAAACATAACCATTATATAGCTAATTAGCAGGGTGCTGACATAAATCAAGCAGCTACTGTGAAGTATCACAGCTCTTTATTTAATAGAGCTTCAGTCTATGATGAACCAGTTGCTGACATGTTGGGTAAAAATGTCAGATTGGAAAGCTCCACAGATCACATCCATTGTGGGAGTATAAATAGGTAGGGCAGAAGGCGCTATCATCACTTCTGGGATGTATGAGTGCATGGGGGGTTGCTCTGGTCAGTGACATTGTTCTTCAGGGTAGCTTTTTTCACTGCCATTGTGTGTGTGTGTGTGTGTGTGTGTGTGTGTGTGTGTGTGTGTGTGTGTGTGTGTGTGTGTGTGGCCGGGTAGATGGCTCTATTTATTGACAATCCAGGTTAGAGGTCTACACAGCATACACTAATTGGTGTCAGACTGGGTGAGTTAGAAAAGCTTCTGCCTTCAGTTAATGAGAGAAACAGAGATAGTGTCAGGCTGGAGATATTAATGCTAACAAAAGAAAAGGAGATATGAAGGTTTGTTCACTGCCAGGAGCAGTGAGTGCAGAAGTCAGTAACTCTGATCACCTTTAGAATGCAATGAGATTTGGGGGCAGGCATTGTCAGCTGCCAGACTGCTAAGGGTGGCTTTGTTCCTACAAGACTGCACAGAGGAGAGATGGGAAAAAATCATGGAGACACGAGTTTGCCTGTTTTGGGTTGTAGGATGCCAGTCTGGGTAGAAAACAATGTTATGTCTGTGGACTTTTACCAGGCAAGTTTCAACCAAGATCTTAAAGAGTTCAATAGGTATATAGTTAACACCAATTGTGACTCCAATAAAACATTCCTGTGTTTTCTCATTTCAAGCAGACCCAGATCCAGCACTAGTTCACCTAGACAGTTGCCTAAGACCCATGTTAACTTGGGGGAGGGGGCTCATGTTTGCTTGATAAAAAAACAATGTTTTTATAAATAAAAAGTCCAAAGACAGAGGTTAAAGACATTTGTAAATATGGAGGGCTTTAAGGCCACACAAGATACTCAGTAGGAAAATCACAGCAAGCCCCAGAAAACTCTAGGAACATTTTAAGCACCCTAATATATGGCATTACATGCCAGCAGCCTACAGAGTGAGAAAGCTGATGGTCAGCATGGAAAAGGACTGAACTGCCATAGCAAGCATGCCAAAACAGTAAGTGCCAAAAACAGAATTATGCATGTGTGTGTGTGTGTGTGTGTGTAATTCTCCAGTTAGGGATGGCAGGTTAGTGAACTTATTCAGGCTCAAACCCTATACCTTGAATGCAGGAGACAAGAGTTTGAATCCTCTACACCAACTAAGCCAATGGAGTTTCATAGTCTGTTGAGCTTCTGTGTGTTTTTAAGGAACAGTAAGTACTATTGCATTCTAGTTTCTCTGCATTTTCAATGAAGGTTGTGTTTTGTGCATTTTCAAGTAATGGTTAGTTTCTTGCATTTTCAAGCAATGTTCATCTTCTTTGAATGTGTTTCAATGCTGTTTTAATGAATGTGAGTTTCAAAGACAGAGAAGCTTACTATTCATGCTAATTCTGTTTTCATTGTGAGACTCTGTTGATATTTTTAGCAAAAGGCTATTAGTGTTTGTGCTATAAAAGTTGAAATAAAAGTTTTAACTCCAATTATTGTAAAAGTAAAGAAGAAAATAATATGCAAACTGACAAGTCTGAATAGTATTTATGTTAAATGGGGAGAAATAGCCAAATAATGAGATACTGGAATGGCTGGGGGTGCTGCCAAGGGGAGGGTGGCTTGATCCATGATCCTGTCCAGGGCCGCATTTGACCATGATCTGGCTCTGATTTTAAGTCTCTCACAGAGCTTCAGGAAGATGGTACATGTCCCAAGTTTCACTGTTGGCTAAGAATGCTGATGATGCTGTGTGGAGGAGGTGGGATTGGTATGATAGTTAAGATGCTTACCTTACAGACACAAGGGACTGGGCTGGAATCTCACCTTTGGCCACTCTCTGAGTATTAGCTACACATTTAATAGTCTGCAGACTGACTGGCTAGTACTTGCTTATGAACCTATGAAGACATATTGATTTAGACAAAACACTGTTATTTTGGCCCTCAGTTTTGGCCTTGTTCCTCTTAGATTTATGATAACTCTTCATAAAATGAGACCTGATTATGGGCTCATACTTCAATAAATACACAAACTAAGCCTATAGAAAGATTCAATACTACAAACTACATGCAATGTATAAGACCTTCTATTGTGAAAAATAAGAAAGGGCTCTTCTTTCTAATCCTCTGTTATGATTTTTAAGAATGCAATAATGGAAAAACAGTTATGGTTCTGTATGCATCATTACACAGAGGTTACGTATCACTGTAGTTTTGAATATGCTTTATTTTTCACAGTAAAATGTTAATTACTGGAAAAAGGTTTTTCTATAAATTGGCAGAATATACTTGGTGCTAGCTTGCTGAAGAACTGATTGATGTGTATGGTAACCTTCATTCCGTTTTAGATTGTGTGAGATGAAGGAGCGATGCAAGACAGGTGACATCTAAGCCTGTAAGCCAACAGTATAGTCATCTTTTTTTTAATACTCAGGAAGTGACTTGTTCTGTTTGAAGTAAGAATCATCACCTGGATCCTACTAATCTTTACATTATTGTGTGTGTGTGTGTGTATGTGTGTGTGTGTGTGTGTGTGTGTGTGTGTGTGTGTGTGTGTGTGTGTGTGTGTGTGTGTGTGTGTGTGTGTGTGTGTGTGTGTGTGTGTGTGTGTATGTGTTTGTGTGTGTGTGTGTGTGTGTGTGTGTGTGTGTGTGTGTGTGTGTGTGTGTGTGTGTGTGTAGATATATATATATTTGTACTACATCCTTACCATCTTCAAAGAATAGACTATCAGTGATACACAAGATTAATCAGAGCTGCCTAAGTTCATTTCCTTGATGAATATTTACTGTATAGGAAGTTCCATGTGCTGCTGTCAGCATTAGAATATGAATGGAAAGCTACCTGTTTGTTAACTAGTACTCCATATTAAAATTGGTTAGATTTACAGTACATCGAGCTGACTTTCTCAGTTGCTTTTAAAATATTACAACTGACCTGATCAAACATGTAGAATGCATTGATCAAACTGTCCTGTCTGTTTTGTCAATGGTAATGCTACATATTGCCTTAAAAAGTGATTTTGTGAAACAGTAGTAGGTTAATTATTAATATGCAGTACCATAACAGCAACCTCAGAAGAGAAAATGTGCAGCATGAAAGAAAAAGCTTTATTGTCTGTACAAAAGATCAGTATTTTGCTTTATAATACTGCTATCAGTGGCAGATATGTTTCATTAGGCTGTTTGCTTGGCAATGTGCATTACTGGTTCACTGTAATATCTGAAGATATGATAGCAGTGGGACAAAATGCATTGTTATTCAGAGTGGCTGAGACTGTTTTTCAGAAAATGGGATATGCAGCTCTACCATTTCAAATTACCAGTTTCCCAGTGTCACTACTTTATAATGTTGGTTTACTCTATGGTTACTTTGGTCAGTTTTCTGGGATTAAATACATATTTACAGTGTTTTAAAGTTGCTTTTTTGTTGTATTTTTAATGTAAGGGCTGTAGGGCTGTTAGCCTAGTAACCTTCTATGAACCTATGAACCTATGAACTTCTTCTTCTTTTGACATATGAAAGCAATCAACTGTTCTTAATATACTGCGTTTTTATTTTTTGCTTAATTGTCAGTGGGTTTCTATATGAAAGCATCATCCTTCTTATTTTTACATTTCTTAATAATGCCATTAAGCAATATTATTTAATCAAATAACTTTTGATGTTAGCATTTTATCAACACCTTCTGAATCCTGATTTGCAAATCTGAAAAGTTGGCATCCCTAATTGGAAATATTAAAAGTTTGAATATATACTTTTGAGCACAGCAAAAGAAATCAGGGAATGGCAAATGACAAGCATCAGTGGCAAACAGTAACCAAACTCTGGAAATGTTCATTCTGCAAAAGACAAACAAGGGCAGGTCTATACTGAATTAACGAAAATCCTCTTGTGCAAATACATAAACATCAACACGTATACAGCGAAGTGGCAGAAGTGCGAACGTCCAGAACCGTGAAGATCCGAAGATCGAACTGCCATAGTTGTCCACTGCAGTAGGTGATTTCCTTATCCAGTATAGCTCACTAAGGTAAGTGTGCGATAGTTACTGACCTTAGGGTTAGGGTGCGGGTTAAGGTAAGTGCATATGTAGTGATATGTTTAACTTAGATGTTAGGGTTAGAAATAGGGTTAAGTTTAGTGTATATATAGTAATGTAGCTGAGTAGCGGAGTATATACAGTAATATTTTTTTTTTACTTTTCGGGTGTTGTTTTTTATAGTTAGATGTATTTGTGTGTCATGTAGGTTTTATTAGGATATGGGATATGTAGGTGAAATATAGGTATGGGTATAGTGTGTTTTTTTTATTTTGTTTGGGTAGGCAGTATGTAGCGGGAGGTGGGGTTGGCCAACTATGGGGATTCAATGTTTTGTATTTCGTGGTTTTGTATGTTTGCTATCTTTACGTAGCGCTGTTTATATGTTGCCATTTACTTATTCGCACAAGAGGATTTTCAGTAATTCAATATAGACCCACAAGGGCAGGAGCCTAGCAAACTGTAATACATGACAGCAGGCATCATACCTTTCCACTGTACAGATTTTTGCAGAATGTCCAGATTTGGTCCAGTTTTCATAAAATTGTGTCTGTCTGGCAAATCATTGAATACTGAAGTCAGAAAAGAATGGCAAACATTTGAGTTTCAAACTTCATACCCTTCAGAAAAGTCATGCTAATGCTAAACCTGCTATTCTATAAACTTTGTAAGAGTGATATTTAAACATTGTCTCAGCTTTTGGGCTTTTGTCCCCCCATTATTTCTGGCTTTGGCAAGATTTCTAAGAGGCTAAGAGGTATGGCAGTCACTGATGGGGGGAGTGCCTGCAGACAAGGAAGACTTAGTAATAGGAGTGGTGCGGGCTGAATAGGGGCTGCTAAAGTTTATAAAGTGGAGCATATGAACAAGTATGGAATGAAGATTAAAAATAAGCAAGAAAAAATAGAAAAGGATGGGACTGATTTGGCTAAAAGTGACAGCATTTGTCAAAGGAAAAGAAAGGTGGTACAAGTAATACAAATTAAAGAAATGACAGGATGCAGTTAGGGAAGAATATAACAAGATGAGAGACAGTGTCCATAAAAATAAGGAGTATTCAAGCAAAGACAAGATAAGAGCATACATTTTTAATTACACATGAGAAAGGAGAAATGATCGAAGAGGAACTGGTGCATTTGTCAAGATCGGGTAAAGTTATTAGTAAGTCATCATTATCATCTTCATCATCAACCTCCTTTTCCCATTTTCCACATTGGGTAAGGGTGTCATTTCAACTGTAGTAATCTTTCTTCATTCATTGCCATTATCCTACCTTCACTGATGGTCATGCCTGACTGTACCAGTTCTTCGCTCATGCAGTCATCCATCTCTTTGCTGGATGTCTTCATCTCCTCTTGCCTTTTTCCTGACTGTCCCAAATCTTCTTCTTCACCTCATTGTTTTCTGCTTTCCTGAACATGTGCTCAAGCCACCATAATCTGTTCTCTTTGACTTTTTCCTGCAAACATCTTCTTTGGCTTCTGCTTTGATATCCTCAATTCTTCATCTATCCCACAATGTGCATACTACCACCCATCTCAGACACTTCATCTCCATCACCTGTGGCTTACTCAAGTGCTCTGCCTTCACTGCCCATGTTTGTCACACCACTGTTTTGCTCACTTTATTTTCAGCTCCTTTGGCATTCTTCTGTTGCGTACTATACCTGACAATATATACTAAGTAGTTGCAGTACCTCTGGTTCTAGCTTTGACCTCCTCATTTTGACTTCCTTTCTCTTAAACCAACCCTCCCAAATACCTTAATATGTTAATCTGTTACACTATTTTCCCTTCTACCTTCTATCTCAGTTTTCAGCTTTTTCTGATTTTACCCATTTGCTATCATGACAGCTGTCTTGTCTGTGCTCGGTTTCATCTTACATGCCTTCAATTTGGCATTCTACTCACCTATCATTTGCTGAAGTTCTTGCTCAGAGTCTGCCTGTAATGCCACATCATCTGCATACAGCAACTTTGTTGATCTGTTCCCTCTGACCTGTTTGCTAATGTAATCCATCACCAGTATGAACAGGAGTGGGGACATCGATGAATTTCAATAAGCACATACTCCTTCTGGGAACCCATTTGTGAGACTGAATGCTGTTGTCACTAGGTCCTTGTACAAAGCTTGCACTAATCTAAATCATCACAGGACTATCCAAATTAGCTGTCTTCAGACCTTGTCATATGCTTTCTCCAAGTCTATGAATGTCCAGTTGAACACTTTACGCATCTCTGTCCTCTCTCAACTATCCATCTCATTGCAAAAACCCCAACAGTTTAGCTTTATTAAGAGTAGATATTGTCTAATGAATCTTGTCATCTTCTTTGACAGAGTAACACAAATTGTGGACAGTGGACATGCTGTAAATTCAGCATACCTCTACCTAAGATATTTGACACCAGACTACATGCTAACATAATAAACAATCTTAATGTGCTCCATATTTAACACATAATTAGGTGGATAGAAAATTGGTTGAAGGATAAAATCCACTTAATGAGGGTTAAAGGTGCATCTTCAGTAAACATTAAGGTGACCAGTGGTATTCCACAGGACTTTGTGCAGGGATCCCTACTATTTGGTATATACTTTGTAGATCATCAAATTTAAAATGGGATCTCTTGATAACCAGTTTTCCAGAGGACTTGAAAACTTAACGTCATCGTTACGAGTCTCCCTGATACACAAAAGGTTCAAGTGAAAATCATGCATGTCAACAAATGTTGCTCAAAAATGGATTAAAACTAAATGGAAAAGTGTAATATTGTTGCACTTGGTAAACAATCCTTTGATTCATCTTATAAGTACAGACAACACCCTGCTTCAAAATGAAAAGGTAGTGAGACACCTTAGAAAATGGGTAAATAATTTCCTTGCCTTTGACTAACATTGCAATGACCATTAGGAAAAATGTTTACCTGGCACAGGTGATTGCAAGAAGTATTTTATCTAGCTCCAAGGACGTTTCTTGACCTCTATAGTCTGCATTGATTAGACCTATTTTCAAATATAATGCCCCTTTTGGGATATATTTTACTAGGCAGATCAACCAACTGGAAAGACCCATGGAGGTTCCTAACTAAAAGATCACAGGTTTAAAAGCAAAGAGATACCAGCTAAGGCTGAAAGAACTGCCCCTTTATTCTGTGTCCTGGAGATTCCTTAGGGATGAGCTTTCTCTTGCCTTTTGGGCCATTAGGGATCAAGCAGTCCAAGAAATTTTATACCTCCACAAATGAAACAGTACAAATAACACTAGAACCAAGTAGCTAAACCTACTTCAGCAAAAAAAAAAAAACCATGCTTGAGAGATATACTTGTCATGCAATGCTTACCTCTTCTCTGGAACAAACGTCCACTCCAAATTAAGCAACACACTTTCTTCCTTCAAAATGCAGTTGGTCAAGTAGACAGGGATTCACAATCTATCCTGGTATGTTTGGCTTGTTGCTTTTTGAAGAATGGGACAAGGTCTAAGGAAGGTGGTACAATCAACCTATAAATTGCTACAGGTACCAGTTACCTTTTATTATCAATGAATCTGTGAGACAAGTATGTGCCAAGGCTGGTAATGTGGTTACTTCAGGGGAAGAGCTACATAACTTTAGCAAGCCTGAATCTAAGTTACACCTGTCAATATAGATTCATAGGTTCATAGGTTCATACTAGGCTATCTGCCCTAGGGCATTTATAAGCCTAGCCAGAGTATGTTTGGCTTTTGCCACCCATTTTAAATTAATTTTGCTATGCCCTTTTTCGAGGTTAGTATACTGTGCCTCTGTCTAACAGTGACACAGAAGTGATACCCGGGGTAAACCTATGATCTCCCATCCACTCATCAAGATTCCTCTTGAAGAGAGTCAATGAGGGACTCTGCCTAACCTGGACTGGGATTTTATTCCATAGTGAAGGTAGCCTCTGGGTTATGAATCTGTCCCTCCAGCATGTCCTATTTATTTCAGTGCTGAGGTTCAAGTCTCTCGAGCGTGTAGCTCAATGGGATTTGGATTTTTTGAGGTTCAGCATGTCCCTTAATTCCGGATTGGACATGGCCTTATACGTCAGGCACAGGTTACCTCTGAGCAGGCGGTATGCCACTGAGTAGAGCTGGAGTTTCTTTAACCGGGAAGCATATGGCATCTGTTTGAGCCCTTTGATCCTCTTGGTGAGGTACTTTTGGGGTCTTTCCAGTTGCTGCTGGTGTTTGGTAAGGTACATCCCAAAAGGGGCATTGTACTCGATTATGGGCCTGATGAGGGATGAGTAAAGAGGCACAATGACCTCCCATAATCTAGATGTGAATCCCTTCATGATTAGGTGGGCTATATAAAATGTTTTTCTAACCACTTTGGCCACGTGGTTGTCAAATGAGAGATTGCTATCAACTTGGGTCCCCAGGTCCCTAATGACTTCTTCTGTACTTAATGGATTACCACCTATGTGGTAATTTGTGGGCACTTTGTTTTTGCCAAAGGGGATGACTATACACTTTTTGGCATTTAGCTTGAGGCCATGGCTCTGGCACCAGTTGTCTGTTTCTATGAGGCCCTTTTGGAGGATGCTTGTGTCGGCTGGAGAGTCGATTATGGTGCCCAGTTTGCAATCATCTGCGAACTTGGTCAGCCACAGTCCTTCCATGTTGGCCTGTACCTCCGAGAAATATATACCAAACAAGAGAGGTCCCAGGACTGAGCCTTGTGGGACACCACTTGTAACTGGTTTGGAGTCTGACATGGCTCCAGCAATTCTAACCATGTGGGTTCTGTCCTTGAGCCAGTTTGCAACCCATCTAGTGACATAGGGGTTTATATTTAAGCTGGTGAGCTTATCTATAATGCCTGAGTGGGGTATTGTATCAAAGGCTTTGCGAGGTCCAGATAGGCTGTGTGGACCACCTTCCCTTCATCAATGGCCTTGGTGACTGTTTCAAAGAAGTCAACCAGGTTTAAGAGGCAGGATCTGCCCTTAACAAAGCCAAACTGGGTAGGATCCAGTGTCTGTAGGTCCCCAATATCTTTATTTATGAGGTACATGATAATCCTTTCCATAGCTTTGCAGACCAAGCTAGTCAGGCTTATGGGGCGATAGTTTCCAGGGTCCGTTGAGGCACCACCTTTGTGGAGAGGGACCACTGTTGCTGTACGCCACTCTTTAGGTACATATCCTGTAGTAAGGCTGAGATTGAACAGTAGTTTTATGTTTGGGTTTAGCTCTTCTTGGAGTTCATGTAGGACGCAGCCTGGGACACCGTCTGGTCCCATTGATGCTGTGTTTTTGCTTTGAGGGCGGCTCCCACCTGAGCATCTGAGATGTCGGGGGGGCAGCACTCTGCTGGGATAGATATTTGCCCTTTTGGTGGGGGGGGGGAGTTTGCGCTGAACCTGTCAGCTAGGATGTTGGCAATGTCTGTGGGATCAGTGTATTTTTTGTCATTTCGGTCTAATTCTGATCATATCTGGGAATTCCCACCCAGGTACCTAACATAACTAAAGAAAGCCTTGTGATTATCTTTAGTGTCCTGTGCAATTTTTCTCTCGAAGCTGGCCTTTGACGATTTTATGAGTGCCCTTAGTTTTTTGCTAATACTGATCAGAGATGCCTTCCCTTTTTGGGATTTTGCTCTATCATGTAGTAGCTTCCTCCTTCTATTGTATAGTTTGTTTATGGCTGGGGTCCACCAGACAGGTCTTCTGCCTTTGGAGGATTGGGTCTTGGTTTTATTTGGGATTGCATGATCCATGCATTCCTGAAGGTGTTCATAGAATGCATTTATAAAGGATTCTGCGGTCTGGGCCGTATTTTCCACAGGCCGGGGGCTTTGAAGGATTCCACCTCGGTTTTGTGGAGTGTGAAATTTGCTTTAGAGAAGTTTTTCACTGTGGTTTTCTGGGCAGGGGTGGGGTCGGGATGTGAATATCCAGTGAGATCAGTTTATGGTCTGATCTTACCAGTGAGGGATACACTTCTGGTCTGGAGCATAGAGTCCCCATGTTGGTGATGATCAGGTCCAGTATGTTTTCCCCTCTTGTGGGAGTGGTAACAAGTTGTTCCATAGCATTTGAGTTTATGAATTCTAGGAACCTTTGGGCAAGGGTGTTGGAGCTAGAGTAATGCTCCCAATCTATGTTTGGGTAGTTGAAGTCGCCCAATATAATGGTGTTGGAGAGACCTTCATATTTTCCAGTGTTCTCAGGAAGGCCGAGTGGGGTTCCTGGGTTTGGGAGGGTGGTCTATAGCAGGCTATAAACTGGAAGGCAGTTTTACCCACTGTTAGTTGCACATGGATAGTCTCTGATGCTTTGTGCTTTGCCACCAACCTAGAGGTGTGGGTATCTTTGATGAATATCGATACTCCCCCTCCTTTTGTGGTTCGGTCCAAGTTTTGGGGCCGAAAAGCATGGCATGAGGTATAACCTGGTAGTGCTGGGGTGCTCTCGGGAGTCCTGAACCAGGTTTCTGTTACTGCACAGATATCGATGTTCTCCATGCTAAGGAGAGTTTTGAGTGCGTGCATCTTGAGGTTTAGACTTCTAGCGTTGAGTAGCATTACTCTTAGTTTCTTATCCCTTGTGATACCTATGGAGGTGGGTTTGTCTTTTGAGCCTTGCCTAAAAAAGGCACTATGGGGGTAGCAAGAGCCTTTGCCAATATCCGAAAGCCCAGGGTGACAGGTGCAAGCCATCCCTAGCAAAGCATCGTGGCTTGTCGTGCATATCATCCCAAGCTGACAGGCATTGGATCCCCTTTGAATGACACCAATACTTAAGCCAATTGTTGAAATTGATCATCTTGTCTTCATATTGTGGCATCATTCTTGGTGAGGGTAAGATGCTACTCAAGGTCAGGGTCATACCAGCCTGGGCTACATGCTCAGAGAGCTCCTCTATGTCTCTTTTCATGTAGTCCAGGGAGGTACGTCTCAGGTCATTCACACCAGCATGGACAATGACTGAGTCATATTTGTACTTGCCTTGGAGTGACCTGAGTGCTTGTGTTATGTGGTAGATCCTAGCGCCAGACAGGCTGCTCACCATGACCTTCTCCTTGTTCAGCCTGGTGAGCGGGACGTCAGTGTGCCTGACGATAGAGTCACCTATTACAAGTGTATCAGGTGTGTTGTTTAGCCTTAAGGGCTGTGACTGTTCGGCACACTGGCTTTGTGAGATATGTGTTGCACGTGTTTTGTTTTGGGGTAGCGGTTGCTTGGGTGTCTGCTTTGGAGGTCTCTGCTGCTTAGGCAGATCTTTATTTAGAGCCTCCGAGTATGTTTTTGTGTGATTATGTGTTTGGTTTGCTGTCGTGGTAGGTCTATGTGAGACTGGAATTGTAGTGAGTGTGGTTTCCTTCTCCTCCTGACTGGTTATGCCAGTACTGAGTTGAGAGAGCTTAGCCTCCAGTTTGGCTATATGGTTGCATCTCTCACATGTGTTGGAATTTATTGGGAGGAGGAGAGGGTTGTCTGTGTACATGAGGCAGTTGTAACATTGCCTCAAGATTCCCATATTCACCAGCTGGACCGGAGAGGAGATTGACAACTGACCTTTGGACATGCTAGAATAATATTGGGAATTCCTTTATAATTGAAAACAAGGGCCAATGGGGAGCGAGGGTGTAGTGCTTTTAATTTTTAGTGCCGACTTATAATTGCTTTAGTGAGCAAGTGCCAGGTAACAAGTGCAATGTGTTACAGGTAACTTAAATGCAAAAATGACAAACAGTAACTTTCTTTCAAGCGAAGCAAGGAAATAAGTACAGTAAGCAATGCAGATATCACTAAGGATCCACAGAAGTGCTGAGAAGCGGCGCTTTAGGTGGAATTAGTGTTCCAGGGAAATAACAAGCATGCAAAACAAAGCTAGATTCAGCAGGCCTGGATCTAGTCTATGCTACAGCAAACAAGGTGTACCAATTTCTGTAAGATACAGTTCAAATATTCAGGCACTATAAACCTCTAACCTGAACTTCATTTGGAAAGAGTTACTTTGGGGGAAGAATTTGGTTGTAACAGCAAGCCTAAATCTCAAGCACATCTGTCAAAAGTTGCTACAATTATTTTGGAAGGGATTTGGAAAATATTGCAAATAAGTAATTGAGAGAGGTGTAGCTGACAGATCCCCATTACAAGGTCTGATGAAAGTAGCAAAATAGACTCCTAATTCTCAAGGGCAAAGGGTGTCTGGATACTGAAATAAGATATTATTGTGCAGATAATATACTCCTGATGTGGGCTATTTTGTGAAGTATCACAAAAGCTAGTAGTCTCGATGGCCAACAATCAGGCACTTCTGGTGATGTTGTTGTTTGTCTTTCGGCTTTTTCCCAGTAAGGGGTCGAATGACTGGCAGTAGATTTTTATGAAATGGCGAGGTGCCAGTTCGACGCCCAACCTTCAATGAAGGCACGCCCATTTATGCATGCATGTCTTTCAAACGCTACCCAACCATGGGGAGGACATGCAGACTCCACACAGAAGGCACTCCCAAGCCAAGCCGAGAATCGAATGGGAGAACCTCTTGCTGTGAGGTAACAATGCTACCGCCATATGGCACTTCTGGTGATAACCTATGATATTTCTTTTTAAGGCCATATGGGCCTTAAGCATGTAAAAACACATTGTATGTCAAATGACTACTGTCCAGTCATAGCAAAATAGATGAGATGGTGCCTCATGACATATGCAGAGAGCCAGAAAGATTAGCAATGCAGTAAGCAAAGCTTGAGATGCTTGGATAGCCTTACTGATTATTTCAAACCATTTTAAAGGGTATACATGGACACTCTAGGGCCTCTTAATACCTCCAGTACCATAGCTAAGAGGTATATCTTCATGAGGGTAGACTACGCTTTTAGATTATATGATGTAGTGATGAGATATATCTTGGTGAGGGTAGACTGTGCTATTAGATAATATGACATAGTGACTCTGTCTTTTACTACAAAAGAAAAGATGGAAATGTCCTGTTTCAAGTTTTCAGCAGTTTGGACTTTCCCCACCAATTTTATGTGAGACCTGCTAATCTATTTGTAAAGACATTGTGGGTATGTCAGCTAAAGACCATCAGTACCATCAGTTAACAAATGGCCTGGCAGAAAAATTCATCTCTACTCTGAAGACCATGCTGAGAACATTTACAGACCTGCTTAAGTAGATGTGGGCAAGTAAGTGCCCCAGCTCCTATTTTCATACAGAGTAGTACCCCAAGAGACCATTTTTCACCATTTGAGCAACTTAGTGCTCACAGAGTGTCCCCTTGATTTAAGTTGTGAGAAGTGGGAAGGTGAATGCAAACCCCTCCGAGTCTGTTATGAAGTATGTCCTGAATTACAACGTAAGGCATATGGAGCTCACCGGCTTGGCACTGAAGAAGCCAACAAACACAAGTGCCATAGCAGTAAAGGTCTGCTATGACTAGACAGCTAAAGCTCAAGAATTCACAGCTGGACAAAAGATGATGGTGCTTATTCCTACTTAGGCATTATGGGAGGGATCCTTCACTACTGTAAGAAAGATAGGTCATGCAAGCTAGAACATAGATTTGTCAGGCAGGAGGCTGAAACATAAACTTCCCTTTAACGCAATAAAAACCTACATGGAATAGGACACTGGAACTTAGTATCTGCAGTGAGTTACAAGGGGAATCCAAAGAGAAACTTGTAATAGGCCTTCTCTGTGATGCTCATTGTTACTCATCAGTGGATGAGGTATTAGTTCCCCAGTGGTTTCTCCTCCCTTGGTTCACAAAATCCAAGCACTAAGTAGTGACAAGATCCAGACAGGGCTTGCCAAGGCAGGTGCATAGCAGCATGTGAATGCTGTCAGCAGTGCAAATTCAGATATATTTCGAGACAAGGAACTGGATAGTGGAACTAAACAAATATACCTTCATCCAAGTTATACTTCTTGTAGTGTTTCAAGAAAATATGTCTGAGTCCAGATAGAAGGAGAAGTATACAAGATATATAAAATATCCATTTTTTTCAAATAAACACGCAAAAAAGATTAAATAAAAATGTAACCTGCAATTGTTTTTTTTCCTGAAAGATGACATTTTTTCACTTCTATATAAATGCAACAGTGTCTTAAAAAAGTAAAACCACTTCTTGCAAACAAATGTTTGCAGAGCTTACTGCCTGACAAAGGCTATGATTCCTTACAGACATTAGAATGTATTAGTTCATATTGCAGAAAGTTATTTCCATTTAAAATTTTGACCTAGTAAAGAAAGTAGTTTATTTATATAATGTAAAAGGGGAGATTTGTCTGAAATGGTTGCACAAATTAAATATTTCACATGGTTGCACTGAAATGCATTATGAAGAGTGAACTGTACGAAATCATTGCTTTGCTCTACAGTGGCACAGTGTGAAGCCTGTTTGGATGAAACCATGTTTAAGTTGTCTTCCTAAAAGTCTATATGACTAGACATATTATGGTATCTGAGATCACAAGACTATTACTGTCCCCATGCTCCTACGCTCCTTTGTTTCTATCAGAACAGCCTTCTAGGCATTTTTCATTTGAGTTCAACTCTTATTTCTAAGCATAAAATACAGCTGTTCAGTTGTCAGTTGTCTGAAGGTTGTGCTTTATTTGAGAAGTGTTTTGTAGGTAGCATTTCAGAAAAGAGACTGCTTACTTCAAACATCTGTACTCCTGCCTATGGACCTTACCCGTAAGCTATTTGCAGCATCAATGTAGATAGATCACAGTTATCTTCAGTTAGTGCAGTCTCAGAACCAGCTTGCTGACGGTCACTGTTTTTCTAATCCCAGTTGTCTGTTCAAGCACTGTCTGTTGCAATTGTGTTTTACTTTTCTTTTTGCAGCTGCATGCTTATTTATTCATGCATTTATCTGTTTGCTTTTGTTAAATGGGGTAGTCCGGCAGATTCTAGTGGAGGGAATTACATTGATTGATTATAGTACAGTAGCATATACAACAGTTTTACATTCTAACAAAAAAGACTAGCGTTTATATTTATTTTTTAAACTGCATTGTACAATGCCTTTAAGAAAACAAATTTCTTTATTACATTACAAGACCTTGTGGTTGACTCCAAAATTTAAAGAATAGAAAGTATGACACTAACTGTTTATCTTACAATAGCATACTCTGCAAATATACTTTCTAAGAAACATTTAGCTTTTATGTTTAATTTTTAAGCCAGATGCCAACATTTATAATTCACCAATTTTATAGTTATCCTTGCATATATTAATAAGCAACCAGCTGCAAGATCTTACAATTTAATAAAGACATTCTTTACCTAATTGTAAGATCTTGCAGCTGGTTGCTTATTAATATATGCAAGGATAACTATAAAATTGGTGAATTATAAATGTTGGCATTTGGCTTTTTAACAAACTGCCAGCTTAGCTATAGTTGCCTTAAGCTAAAAGTACAGTTTTCTCATTTTAAAGGTCGACAGTAGTTATGACATTCATATGACAAACTGGTTTGGCTTACAACAGCAAGACATTGTCAAAACAGGATGGCCGAATGGTCCTGAAAAGGTATTATAAACACTTCAGAAAATGATTGTGTATGAATGAATACAAAGTACTTTTAACCAAACTTACGGTTACATTTCTTTAGATTGTATTGAAAACCAGTGTGCTAACACTGAGCTGAATGAAACTGTGGAATACTCAGGGTTACAACTTTCTTCTACAGTGATACAGCATGCAGCCTCTTTGGGTGTGGATGTAACTGACATAGCCCAAGGCAAGAGTATTTATTTGCCAAAATGCTTAAGGGAAATCCCATATCATACATAAGTTATTGTCATTATTGCTATTAAAAGTATTATTAACCCATTTTCATGGCATATTGATTTGTGTCAGTGGTGCAGATTTAACTGTCCCCTGATTGATGTCTATCTACTTATCTATCTATCTATCTATCTATCTATCTATCTATCTATCTATCTATCTATCTATCTCTCTTTTATTTATTTTATTTTATATTTGTTGACCGGGCTAGTCCAACTGTCTAATAACACTTTAAACAGTTAACTCACACTCTCTTTCTTGTTCATAGAAAAGTAACTAGCTTTTACAGGTATGGAGAGTAATAACCAGAGATAAGTGAGGTAGTTAATCAGGGCTAGCACAGGGACATAACCACTGTGATTTAAAGTATGGCTTCAGTTTGCATTTAAATAGGTTTATTGAGGAAAGGGAGGTTAGATCACTGGAGAGGGAATTCCAGATTTTGCCAACACTGTTAGAGAACAGAGAATCACCAGCCAAATTGTTAGTTGTATTTATTTTTACCAGTAGTTTATTTGATGAGCGTAGGGTCTTGAGGTTGTTATAGGGGGTGATAAGGTTTTTAAGTATAGATGTGTTAGTAGGCTGATATAGGATTTTGTGGGCAACTGTTAATTGGTTGAATAGTAGTAGATTTGGCAACTCTAACCATCCTAGTTGTTGAAGATTGTTACAATGATGGTTTCTGTACGTAGACCCAGTTGCAAATCTGGCAATATTGTTGTAGGACAAAGCCAGCTTGTTCAAGTTGCTTTTACGTAGTTTAGTATATATAGGGGAGGCATAAAGAAGATTGGAGATTAAGTGGGTATGGGAAATAGTGGTCCTGGCTAGTGGGTTCAGAAAGGGTTTGATCCTGTAGAGGGAACCCAATTTTTTATTGACTGTTTTTATAGTACTGTTAATATGGGAATCACAGGTAAGGTTGTTGTCTATTAGTACGCCAAGTAGTTTTGTAGTAGTATCAGGAGACATGATAGTATCATTGCTTGATGTAACATTAAAATTAAGAGGGGGGCCCTACGGGTGGGAGTGAAAAGTAGCAGTTTTGTTTTATTGGGGTTCAAGATGAGACATCGGTGCAGTAGCCATTTTTCAACTGTATTAAACATGTTTTGGGTTAGGTACTACAGGTCTGCTGGAGAAGTGGCAGAGCATATTAATGTGGAATCATCCACGTATTGAATACAGGCAGCTTGAGGTATTGCAGAATGCAGGTCATTTATAAAAAATAGAAAATAGAAGGGGACCTAATATGGAGCCTTGTGGGACACCAAGGCCAATTGGAAGGTGAGAAGATAAGTTATTCTCCCATAAAACAGCTTGATGCCTGTTGATTAAGTAGGATTGGAACCATTGTATAGCCATAGTGTCTAGTGACAGGTTTTTGAGTATGTTTATGAGTAAAGTGTGGTTAACCATATCTTGCTCGCAGTAGTTTTAACCATATCAAATGCTTTTGACAGATCAAGAAAGAGGGCAGAGGATAGAGTGTCATTATTGCTATTTTTATTAATACAGTCAGAGAAGGATAAGGGCATGCCTTTGTTGAAGGTTGGGCGTCGAGCTGGCACCTTGGCTTTTAATAAAAATCTACTGCCAATCATTAGCGGACCGGAGTTCCACTGTGGCGACCCCTTACCGGGAAAAAGCCGAAAGACAAACAACAACAACAACAGTCAGAGAAGGATAGAAGAGCAGAGGTGATGCTATGAAATGGCCTAAAACCATGTTGACAGTTAGCTAGTAAGTTGTTTTCTAGTAGGTAGTTTAACAGTTGTTTATGAATATATTTATCCATGATTTTTGCCAGTGGAGATAATATGGCTATATGTCGATAGTTTGATAAATCATTAGAGTTAACTCCTTTATTCAGGGGGATAATAGGTGAAATTTTCCAGATTGTTGGGATAGTTCCTTCAGTAATGGTTTTAATAATCAGGATGGATATGGGGTAGGCTATGGCTTTTGCAGCTTTTTGCAGGTATTCTGCAGGGAGTAGGTCTGCCGAGAGTGTGGTGGGTTTAAGTTTTTGGATAAGTGTACAGACAAGGGATGTATGAACAGGTTGAAAATGAAATGATGGGGTTGGGTTAGAGATGGCGGTGGATGAAGATGATGTGCCAGAGGATAGCTGATTGGCTAGAGATTGAATGGTCTCTGTGAAGAAGGTGTTAAAGGTATTGGCTATTTGCTTGGGACTATTGTGATCAGATCCTAAAGGGGTGGGCATGACTGAATGGCCTGGGTGTAGGAGTTTATTAATGCCTGACCAGAATCTTTGTGGTTTGTTTTGGTGGGTTTGTTGGAGGCGAAAGTAGAAGTTTCGTTTGTCTAACAGTATGGCTTTTTTGTTTCATTTCTTAGCTGTCTAAATTTTAATTGATCAGCAGGGCTTTTAGTAGTATACCAGTTGGCCCAGAGTTTATTTCTAAGGGGGATTTTTTGGTTGGTAGCTTTAGAGAGTGAAGGGGCTGGTTTTGTCCTAGTTCTAATTGTGCGTGTTGGTACATGGTAGTCTAGAATAGCTAAAAATTTAGAATTAAAGTATTTCACTGCTTCTTCTAATGGTAGGTGTTTCAGGGGTGATCAGTCACATGCTTTAAGTTATTTTTGAAAGCTGTCAGGGTTAAAATATTTGTTGGTTCTTATTGTCCTGTAGGTGGTTGGGTTTTGAATGTCACTTTTATATCTGAATAAGAAGGTGAGTGAGTGGTCGCTCATATCTTCAGGGAGGGTTCCTACTTTGTAATTTTGGTGGTGACTATTTATGAGAATCCAATTGAGGGTGCTTTCTTTGTTATTAAGTTTATTAGTCCTTGTGGGGGATGTAATGGTCAGAGTGAAGGTGTGTAGGTTAATGTGAGAAGAAGGCTGTTCAGAGGTACAGCTCTTACAGTTCATATTAAAGTCACCAAGTACTATGGTTTCTTGTGGGTAGGTAGTGGAAAACCAACTAAGAATACCCTCCAGGGTGTTAGTGTTATTGCCCGGGGAAGGTAAATGCAGATGATATATATAGATTTACATTTGTTAAGTTGAATCTTGGATATGAGAATTTCTGCATTACTAGTTAATGGTGGTTTAGCATCTATAGAGGTCACCTTTAATTCAGATTTATATAGGATAGCTACTCCCCACCCTTCTTAGCTTTGCAGTCTAGTCTCAAGATATTGTAACCTGGTGGAATAACCTCATTGTCTTATGTTAATGCCTTGAGCCATGTTTCAGTGAGACGTAAGATGTCAAATGAATGTACATGAATGAGGGCATGTAGGTGAGCAACTTTATTATTTATGCTCTGAATGTTAAGATGGTCTATTAGGAGTGAGTTAGAGGGTCTGGTGAACAATTGTGTATTGGTAGAATTTGGAGTGTTGAGCTCTGTAGCTGTGGTAGAGTATTGACCAGGATTTGGGTGGATATCACCATCTATTAAGGAGTGAACCTGAATTCTCAGTGTAAGTTTTAGTAGTTTATATATTAGGTTCTGGAACTTTCTAGCTTTTGAACTATAGTATTTAATGTGAGTCAGTCTATGATATTTAGCTGGTAAGTAGTTAGGTGAGCTCGGTATGTTTGTTTGGCTATGTGAGTCTATAAGTGTTGGAGTAGAGGTTTGCCTCATGGGCAATGAATTCTTTGGCTGTTAAGATGCTCATAGAATGTAAGTAGGTAAGGAATGGATAGAAAGGATATAAGTGAGAGTAAGAGTAGGGACTTAAGGTGTGGTGGGTTGGATGTAGGTGACAATGGGAGTGTAATATATAGGATATTGTATAGCAATAGGTCCTGTTTGTGTTATATGTTACTGACTATTGGGATGTAGGATATATCGCTTTAATGACTTGGAGCATGTGATTGCAGGTGTGGCTGGGGGTGTGGCTAGGCTGTTTAAATATAGATGTACTGGAGGAGGGTGGGAATTGGGGGCAGGGTAGGGGAGCGGAGTGAGCCCGTAGGGTGAACAGAGCGGGTAGAGCCAATGAAGAACTAAAGTCTGTGAAGACAATCAGTGGAGTACTGACTGCTAAGGTAAGTTTTAAGGGGAGATAATAGGCAGGGCACTATCTATCTATCTATCTATCTATCTATCTATCTATCTATCTATCTATCTATTTATCTGTCTTCATGTGCGGGGGGTGATACACTCACACACACACACACACACACACACACACACACACACACACACACACACACACACACACACACACACACACACACACACACACACACACACACACACACACACACACACACACAGACACGCACACACTTGGACACATGCACATACACACACACACACACATATAGTGTGAGGGATAGAAAGAGAGACAGTGAGTGGAAGAAAGAAAGAAAGATAATATGGCATGGGAGGGGGCTGTACTATGTAGTATAGCATGCACAGTGAAGTACAGTGATGAAGTATAATCTATTAGAAAAATGGTCATGAGAGGAATGAAACAACATAAATTGATCTTGGAAGGCACTAATTTTCAGTTAGATACAAACGTGTTCTCTTTCATTGAGAAGTCTAAGCCCAGTGCAATTAGGTCTGTAGGGACTGCACTCTGTTGATTGATTCTACAAGACATGTTATATAGAAGGGGGTAGAAAAGATGCTTACATGCAACTAATGAGGTGCTACCTGCAGTTACCAAGCAGATATGGACATTGGCCCTCTAGTGCTGCCAAGGCCACACATCTATGTATTAATTCATTTATTGTTGTAGTGCTTACACCCCTGGTCTTTACAGATATGACCACGAGATATAAAACAGCAAGCAGAAGTAAACAAGATAAATCTAGAACAAATTACAAATGCTACATTCTGTCAGTTGTGTCACCAAATATGAATAAGCACAGACATTTAAAAAATAAACATTTATATCAGCAATTGTAAAACACTGACACGTTTTCCAAAATTTCTGATAATTTATGGCTTTCACAAAAATCAAAAATAATATATCAGAATTAAATAAGATGAATAAATTTAGCATTCTAATTTGATGTGTTAAACAGACATTGTAGTCAAACATTGAGTCATATGCGAATACTGGAATCACAGCAAGACATACGGAACCAGTTACCATTGACATGAAATCCTCTGAACCAAAAAGGGAATCTAACCAAATATAAATACAGAACACTGTAGATGGTTTTAATCCATTTACTGCATTTAAATACATAAACATTTAGCATTTATAAACTTCAAATAGCATTTCTGAACACTTAACACATTCTGTCCAGTGTCTACTGATGTATGGTCTTCTTAAATCAAACTATTATATAGCCTCTGAAAAATAGGTCTGTAATAATACAATATGTACTTTTGATTTTAGTATGGAAAGTTTTTAAAAACATGCAAACATAATTCTGATGAAGATGTATAATAAACATATAGCATATTTCAATGGCACATGAGTATATAGGATTTAACTGGAGTCAGAAGGCAGTTTTAACTTAACACAAGAAAAAACATGCTTGTATATATACTGGCTATACCATGTAATCAACCGATGCTACAAGGAAGGGCCTAAAGTATATAAAAAATCATACATCTTAACCTATGAGCACCATAGCCAGTCTTACAAAATCAAAGCAGAAAGTCAGAAAGGGGACAACTTTTTTGTTTTATAAGACACCTAGATTAAAATATTAGACTCCATTCATTCATGCTGTTTAACTTTCCTAGATTTTAGGTATGTCCCTAAATGTTGGCGCAAAATTGTATTCTGTCTCTCCTGAAATTGGATTTTTTGAGAAAAGATGCATGATTACAGTCAGTAAAAACTGATAATTATTACAGTTAGAGATGTCTTTTACTTAAGAAAATAAAGGCTGATTCACATCCTCTTTTTCCTATCAATTTTCTGAGTTAGAAATTCCAGTATTTGACAAGTGTCTCTGATCTAGGTCCTCGTTCCCCTTAATTATGTTTTGCATTGTTCCTAATTTTGGAGGTAAAAGGTTGAGTGTGATGCATGCAGACAGTGGTAAATAATGATATGATAGACTTATTGTAACAAATTAAACAGTTCTGTACTTATAAGCATATAACTTTATAAAGAACTAGGCTAAAATCCTAAGTGCAAAGATTACAATACTCTGCATAAATCATTGCACCTTAGTGGAAAGGACCACAAATATGACATTATGAAGAACAGTCTGAGTTTAAACTAGGAACTGAATGATTTACAAGTACTAACATGGTATGAACATAAAAACAGATGTAATGTATTACTTCAAATGGTTGTTCAGGATGGGTCTATGTTCATGCATTGAATATAAATTACAGCAAACACCTTATAATCAAATGTTAAACAGTGAAACTTTAAACTGACGAAAATACTTAACATTGCAAAATAATTCATTGAATTGCCAGAGTTGTCCAATGATCAGGAAGTACTGTGATGCATAAAATAAGTGAAGGAAGCCTCTTTTTAAATTTGCCCTATTCTTCATGGTAGTGATATCACAGATTTGGTACATATAGTTATGGGGTGAATGTGGGGTATGGGGATCAAAGCCCCTCACCTTGGTTGGTTATGTTTGTAATGTTGGTCAACTAAACACCATTCAATGAATTATTTTACAATGATAACCATTTTTTGTAGTTTAAAGTTTCACTGTTTAATGTTTGATTATAAGGTGTTTACTGTAATTCATATTCGATGGGCAAACATAGACTTGGTCAGGCTGGAACACAGTGATGTCCTACATACTCCAGTTCTAAGGGCAATGATTGGTTAGGGGTGGTACACAGTTGTGTCCTATGTACTCCAGTGCTACAGACAATGACTGGACAGGATGGTACACAATGATATCCCATGTACACCAGTGCTACAGACAATGACTGGTCAGGGATGGTTCACAACGGTGTTCTGTGTACTGCAGTGTTACAGACATTCCTGATTACCTATGTATCTCCGAACATTTGTTCCTTAAGTGGGAAAGTTTATATGGAACCATTTGATTCAGGCTACTAAATGAAATACCACAGGATGAATACTTTGTACAAGAAGGGTTATGATGGGATTATATATTTTTATTGTGTTTCATTTACCACTTGCAAAGAACATCCAGGATTCTTTAGTCCTGTACAAAAAACATGTTTTCCTTGTTTGCTTATCTCCACATAGCATCTGCTATTGCTCCTTAATTGCTATGCCATAGTTTTCCAAAAGGTAGCAGTAGGATACAAGATTTTTCATCTGTTATTAAATCTGCAAAAATACATCTACAGCCTTAGTCCTAGATCTGACCCATTGTTTGGGTGCACAGGGTGTATTTTAGTATGATATACTGTTGTTTTCTTTCAAAGCTTCTGTAGCTTCTTCTCTTTCCCTTTGGTTTTAGTCTTTTATTTGATGGCCCTGTCTGCTACTATCGCTAGCAATTCATGCTGCTTGTTGTGCTACAACACAAGGAGTGGCTCGTTAATAAGATCCATGTATGGCACACACGTTATAAACGAGACATTCCTTATTTTGTAGTGCTCCGCCATCATGTATAAATATACAGACAAGATTGCTATTCATTAGGTATGACAACAGATCTGGGGTCATAGCCATATTATTGTAATGAGGAAGGTGGTGTTCTGACAGCTCCCACTGGCTGGATGCCAGGGGCATTGATGGAGTGGGAGTAGACATATGTCACTAAATCTGCACCACAGAGAATTCCGATGCAGGTGTGTATGTGGGGGTCTTTTATACAAAGGTGATTTTTCCTTTTCTTTTTTATTCATTTTATATTCAGCACTATGTGCTGCTCAATGTTGGTGATCAAGAAGAGGAGGAGGATTGTGAAAGCAGTGCCAAGGATTAAATGGTGGAAGTTAAAAAAGGGTGATTGTGAGGTGGAGTTCAGGGAAGAGTTAAGACAGGCACTGGGAGGCAGTGAAGAGTTACCAAATAGCTGGGTAACTACAGCAGAGCTAGTAAGGGAGACAGCTAGAAAGGTGCTTGGTATGGCATCTGGACAAAGGAATGACGACAAGGAGACATGGTGGTGGAATGAGGAAGTGCAGGAGAGTATACAGAGAAAGAGGTTGGCGAAGAAGAAGTGGGATTGTCAGAGAGATGAAGAAAGTAGACATGAGTATAAGGAGATGAGGCTCATGGCAAAGAGAGAGGTGTCAAAGGCTAAGGATAAGGCATATGAAGAGTTGTATGAAAGGTTTGACACTAAGGAGGGAGAAAAGGACCTGTACCAATTGGCTAGACAGAGGAACAGAGCTGGGAAAGATGTGCAGCAGGTAAGAGTGATAAAGGATAGTGAGGGAAACGTATTCACAAGCGAGGAGAGTGTGTTGAGTAGATGGAAAGAGTACTTTGAAGGGCTGATGAATGAAGAGAATGAGAGACAGAGAAGGTTGGATGATGTGGGGATAGTGAATCAGGAAGTGAAACAGATTAGCAAGGAGGAAGTAAGGACAGCAATGAAGAGGATGAAGAATGGAAAGACTGTTGGCCCAGATGACATACCAGTGGAAGCATGGAGGTGCTTAGGAGAAATGGCAGTGGAATTTTTAACCAGATTGTTTAATGAAATTTTGGAAAGTCAGAGGATGTCTGAGGAGTGGAGGAAAAAGTGTTTTGGCACCTATCTTTAAGAATAAGGGTGATGTGCAGAGCTGCAGTAACTACAGAGGGATAAAATTGATCAGTCACAGCTTGAAGTTATGGGAAAGAGTAGTGGAAGCTAGGTTAAGAAGGGAGATGATGATTAGTGATCAGCAGTATGGTTTCATGCCAGGAAAGAGCACTACAGATGCAATGTTTGCTCTGAGAGTCATGTTGGAGAAATACAGAGAAGGTCAGAAGGAGTTGCATTGTGTCTTTGTGGACTTAGAGAAAGCATATAACAGGGTGCCTAGAGAGGAGTTGTAGTATTGTATAAGGAAGTTGGGAGTGGTAGAGAAGTATGTAAGAATGGTACAGGATATGTACGAGGGTAGTGTGACATTGGTGAGGACTGCGGTGGGAGTGACAGAAATGTTTAAGGTGGAGGTGGGATTACATCAAGGATCAGCTTTGAGCCCTTTCTTATTTGCAGTGGTGATGGACAGGTTGACAGATGAGATAAGACAGGAGGCCACGTGGACTATGATGTTTGCAGATGACATTGTGATATGTAGTGAGAGTATGGACCAGGTTGAGGAGACTCTGGAGAGGTGGAGATATGCTTTAGAGAGGAGAGGAATGAAGGTCAGCAGGGCTAAAACAGAATATATGTGTGTAAATGAGATGGAGGGTAGAGGAATGGTGGGGATGCAGAGAGTAGAGCTGGCAAAGGTGGATGAGTTTAAGTACTTGGGATCAACAGTTCAGAGTAATGGTGAATGTGGAAGAGAGGTGAAGGAGAGAGTACAGTCAGGGTGGAATGGGTGGAGAAGAGTGTCAGGGGTAATTTGTGACAGACAGGTACCAGTAAGAGTGAAAGGGAAGGTCTACAAGAGGGTAGTGAGACCAGCTATGTTATATAGGTTGGAGACGGTGGCATTGACAAAAAGGCATGAGTTAGAGCTGGATATGGCAGTGTTAAAGATGTTAAGATTTACACTGGGTGTGACTAGGATGGACAGGATTAGGAATCAGTATATTAGCGGGTCAGCTCAGGTTGGACAGTTTGGAAACAAAGCAAGAGAGGCTAGATTGCGTTGGTTTGGACATGTGCTGAGGAGGGATGCTGGGTATATTGGGAAAAGGATGCTAAGGATGGAGCTGCGAGGTAAGAGGAAAAGAGGAAGGCCTAAGATAAGGTTTATGGATGTGGTGAGAGAGGACATGCAGGCAGCTGGTGTGAAAGAGCATGATGCAGAGGACAGGAAGAAATGGAAACAGATGATCCACTGTGGCAACCCCTAAAGGGAACAGCCGAAAGAAGATGATGATAATGATGACTATGTGCTGCTCAACTCTTGGCATAATGCAGCACTTCAACAAGGAAGCAGGATCTTTGTGGTCAGAGGTGGTGCACCAATGGTAGCTAAGTGGTCTCAGTACTGTTGCAAGAGTAGGGTGAAGGGGACCACTGTCCCCAGCGTAAAGTGTTAGGGCGGCATGATCTAGAGTTCCTGAGTTGTACTGACATGTCAGTACAATTTATTTTTTGCTCTTTAGTTGAAGAGCTGAGCTGAGCTGGTAGAGGGCAGTGGGTCAGTGTAGGATGCTGATTTTGTACCAACTGGCTTTCGATAGTAAAAGCTGAATACCATTTGACTTATTTTTTGCCCTTCAGCTGAAGAGTTGAGGGAGGCATCACTGCTATAAAAAGCTGATTGGTACGTTTGTACCAATTGGACGTAAAACCTGAAGACACGATGGGGTACTCTTTACAGGACTGGTACCAGGCACTGTGTGGTCCTACAACTTATACAGCTGGGACCAGACCAAGAGACCATATATAATTGTTATAATACCCCTGAATCATGTATATCCTGGGGTGTGGGTATCATTTATATGTGCACTCCATGCACAGAGCACTATAGCTATGCAATGGGGTAAAATTACATACAAAGTAGTAGCCCATTATTTAATAATGTCTATGAATCACACTGGGATTTGGTATGACACACTGTGGTGTTCACTGTTTATGTGTTATGACTAGAAACTATAAATGTCACAGAAAGTGACTTTCACATACCTGTCTTGAATAACGCTTCAGCATCAGCATTTCTAGAACTACTCATGTGGGGTTATAGTAACATCTATGCAAACATTTCATTGGTGTTGTAAGAGAAGAATCAAAAGTGGTCACTCAGGCGTCCTGATAATAGTAAGTCACTTATGAATCCCAAGAAAGGCGAAGGCAGGCATTGCATGAGCTGCCAGAATCATGAGAATGAAATTCACCATTAAACAAATCGGTGCAGTATGGAACTAATGCCCATATGTGTGAGAGCGTAAAGCACTACTGGGCAGGGTGTCTTACACAAGGGCTATTAGTTGTTGTGATGGCCACTAGCTACTAGTAAACTTTATAGCAAGGAATGTCCTCCTTGGTATGTCAGCTTACATAATCATGTCTTAGTGACCTTTCCAAGGATTCCGTGGATTTGATGTCAGACATCACAGTCTGGCTAGTTTTGTAGCAGCACTATAACAAACAGAGTCAAGCTGCAGTTGCTAATTAATTGACAAGATATGTGGGCGGCGCAGTGGTGCAGTGGTTAGCTTTGCTGCCTCAGAGCAAGAGGTTCTCTGGTTCGATGCTGGGGTGCCTTCTGTGCAGAGTCTGCATGTCCTCCCTGTGGTCATGTGGGTTTCATCTGGGTGCTCCGATTTCCTCCCACATCCCAAAGACATGCTGTAGGTGAATTGGATACTCTAAATTGGCCCTAGGTGGGAGTGCATGCATGTGTGTGCCTTCTGTGGAAGGTTGGGCACCAGGCTGGTAATTCAACACTGTAAAACTCCACTGCCAGTCATGAGCAGACAAGTGATTCACTGTGGCGACCCCTAACCTGGAAAAGCCAGAAGAAGCTTTACCTGATATGTAGTCAGCTAATGAGCAATGGCTAAACTAACTAGAAGTTTTACAACAGAGTCATAAGCTCGGCAATATGCATATTTTCAAATGTTTTTTCAGTCAGGACAAAACATAACTGCAACAATTTAGATATTCTATAAATGGACTCTAGAATATGTTCTGAAATAGGTTAAAGAGCAAAATACTTTTTAAGGTTTTACATGGAAAGTATATAATCCAATATTTGCTTCGCATGTGTGATTGTCTATATTGGTGTATTCTTTAACTGTCCTCTTATCAGTATCTGCTTTGTGACTATGTACCTTTTTTCTCTGCCTTTACCTTTAGAAAACATTACTAAATTTTGCAAAGCTTTTTTTTTCTTTTACCACACACCTGACACTAGTGCACAAATTCAGCAAGGTGTTATTTCATTCAACAAAGAACTTTTTAACTGTTCTTTTAGCTGCTTTTATATACCTGCTGAGTTTATATGGTAAAACACAGCCTTTTTTTATTGTTTTGTCTTGCTCACTAAGTTTTTGCCCCTTTGTCTCCTGAGAAAAGGACGTGTATGTGTGCGTGTGTGTGTGTGTGTGTGTGTGTGTGTGTGTGTGTGTGTGTGTGTGTGTGTGTGTGTGTGTGTGTGTGTCTGTGCACTTGATAGATCTGATAAGATTACACAGGTGACAAATAAGGATATCAGTAAGCGTGTGTAGTATGCCGAGCGCACTGGTGATAATGCACGTACACTGTTTAAATGGGGTAGTATGCATGCATACAGAGACATTAACATGTTTTGCAGTATACGAAGCAAAGAGAAAATACTTTGTATGCAGGAGTAGAGTGCTATACAGTCATTGCTGGTCTGAAAGTTTGTGACTCTTACATGAGAAAAAAGTCCTGGCTTTTTTCCATAGGATTTACTGTCCTTATTTACTTTCTCCATGTGCTTCCTTTTCATGACAAAACTGGTGCAGGTAACCTAAGCAATCATTCTATTAAGAGGAATATACAACAAAATTCAAGTCATTTGGCAGACATTAAACTTGGCATTCCTATGTTGAAAAGATTGGCCTTGAATGCATGCGACGGACATTGTATGTGTTGAGTCCTGGAGCATCAAAGCCAGGTGACACTCCTTTCCGATTAAATGGGTAGAAGTTAAAAAGCTGCCCATCCTGCTTTTCTAGAGAAACAGTGGCAGAGTTTAGATGTAGAATACAGGGGTACTCTTTCTCAAAGACAACTTGCACGACTCGTTCTTCAATATAGCTAAGCTTTATAGTCCTGTACTTCTCGGGAATGAGGTCATCGACATGAGGTCCAAACTGTTGCATGACCAGGATGCCATCAGGACTTGCCTTGATCTCATAATAAGTTAGGTTTGCATAAGTGTAGTAGCCGACATATGGGTAAGGGTTTGGGGGTGAAGAAAGGACTTTATTAGCCTCACGAAATGCAGTTTCTACGGCAGGTATGAGGTAATCATATGATCTGGAAACCACTTCTTCTTCCTGCGGCCTTGTTCCAGACATCAGGATGATGAGACCAAGCTTGATTTTTGGGACTAGAGAAAATGTGGCAGAATAGCCATCTAGGTCACCATCCTTCCTAATGACATCATATCCATGCTGCTCATTGATCTCCCATGGGGTTCCTGTCTTGTTGGCAAAGTAGTCCTGAGAACAATGAAACAGAGGGGTCAACATGGTCTTGACTGTATCTGCCTGTAGTACTTGCCGATGGTAGGATCCAAGAAAAACCATGGCCAGCTTTGCAAGATCAGCAGCTGTGGAATACATCTGACCTGAAGGTCTATACCAACCCAGGTCATATAATGGGGCTGGCTGACCACTGCTGTAAAATCCTACAGCTAGCTGAGAGTAAGATTGTTGTGTGACATCAAATTGTGTGTCTTCCATTCCAATAGCCTGAAGAACATTTTCAGAGATCCAGGTTTGGTAATCTTCATCAGCAACATGTTCGGACAGTACATGAGCCAACAAGGAAAATGCCAGGTTGCTGTAATGACATCTAAAAAAGATGTAAGAAAACACATCCATGAGCTATCAGTTTGGCTACACTGACATAAATTTGTTTGAGTGCACAATGAAAACAGAAATTTAGTGAGTCACAACTTTAACATGCACATCACTGTATTAAACTTGTAGCTATTACTCACAGCCCCGTGAATATGGCCAGCATGTACATTTTAATAAAAATAGGGAATACACACACACACACACACACACACACACACACACACACACACACACACACACACACACACACACACACACACACACACAATCACACACAAAAACACACAATGTTTGTCTGTTTGTATTGCAAACTTAGGTTTCCTAATTTCAGAGTACAGGATTATATAGTACACAGCATGGACAAACATAAATTCTATTTAACCATTTTTTTTCTTTTTTTAAGTAATGTTTCCAATAAATTTCAATGGGTTACTATAGCTGCAAAAAATGCTTATTGAATAATGTAAATTTACGCAATTTCTGCAGCTTTTTATGAACTGACTGGCTTGGTATGGATGTTTTTCTAACTCCGATTCTGTTGCATGTTATAACATTTTTAAATAAGGTACTCCTGGGAAAGGTTGTAATTTTCCTGTAGTACACCTCAGATTAGTATTAGATTAGTTGGTAGTATAGTGCTTTATTAGTTTTTTCTTAGTTTGTTTTTGAATCTATTTGCCAGCAATACCATACTCCAGCTAGATGATTGTGGTTTTATTTTTATTTCATTGTTTATAATTGTAGTTATTTATTTATTTTTAAATTAACAATGGACTTGTTATCAAGGGGTTTCACTTTAATAAGTAAGGACAGTTGTTTTGGGTAGTATGCTTATTTTTACAGTATAGAGCTTGAGTTTTTTTTAATTGTAACCTAGTACCGACATGAGATTTTATGACAGGGACTTTAAATGTTTGAAGAACTGGAAATGTTCATACCATTTAGATAAATGTGGTGATGATTTACATAGGATGTACATAAACTAAAATTAAGTTTTCTACATGGAAATACATTTAACATTTCTCAATTATGTTTATTTATTTTATTTGCATGTTTATTTATTTATTTGTGTATATATGTTTGTTATTTTGTTTACTGGGTTATTGCGCTGATTTCTGTGAACTAGTTTCTTGCGCAGCTTGGTTAAATAAAATTACACAGGAACAAATATTAAGTCTTAAAAATAGAAAATTGGACATTTGTTATATAGTTGTTATAGGGTATGTACAGAGCTTAAATCTGTATGCATTTGGTTTAGGTGAATACTATGCTAACTACCCTAAAGGGCCATTTTAAGCCTTGCCAATAAGCTGAGTCAGAATAAAACCATGTACCTTGTGTCTATGAGGTAAAAACTTTAATTGTTATGCCAAACCCACCCCGCTTAGTTTAGATATATGAGATAGTTCCAGTACATGAGGTAATGTTGAGTGAAACAGGAGGAATAGCCAAGTAGGCTTTAAGTAGGCAGATGGAATGAGAAGGGAGGTAAGAAAATGTATAGGAACTAAAACTTAGATAGGATGGAAGATGTGAGATGCATTAAGTGATATGTCATCTTAGTGCACATTTATACTTGTTTCAGAAAAAAAACTTTATATTGTGATCTGAATTTTTAATAAGAGGAGGAGACTTTGAGACAGGAGGTAGGAGTCCGAGAGTTTGGGTGCTAGAACTGGGAAACTATGATTTATGCACTGATGTTTGTTTTGGCAAGGTTGAAGGTTATGCTCAGATTTGGTCCAATTTAAATAAGAATGCACATAGTAATAAGTCTATTCTTTGTTTGATAGGTAGGCAGTTTTTTTTTTTTTTTTTGTAATTTAGTTTTTTTCCCATCATTTAACTGAGAATATGAACTCCTGACTCTCAGTCTTGCACATTTCTGAATGTACTGCAGCAACAAACTCCTGCACTATAAAGCTTTGGCATGCCACAGTACATGAGAGTGCCATGGGAATTACCTCAAAGCACATAACATGTGAATGTTACCTCATCATCAGGTTATGAGTCAGATCCATACCTACTGTCTTCATATTACTAAATATGAAGCAAATCAGTGATGGTTCCTTTTATTTTACCAGGGTTAAACAATCCACAAATACTATGGAGCATGTTGGTATTAGTGTTGCTGCAATTTAAGTTAATTTATTTAATAGGATGCACAAACTTGTCCATTTCAAACCCTTTTCAGCCAAAATCTTAGCCATTAAGGCAAAGGCATGTACAGCACATGTATGGACATCTAAAATTAATCATTTGAACCAATATATTTTAGGAGATGGTAGGAAATCTGAATCTTACTATATCTATGTATTTATATTATTTATGTATGTATAGCTACACTCACTGACTGGATTTTGTTCACCTCACCGCCCTGTTCTGAACACAAGGTGAGCTTTATACTAGTCAGTTCCATAAGTTCTTGGGTGGCACTGATTTATTTTATATGTGTGTGTGTAAGAAAAACATGCAAAATCCTTATAAACAATGGCATGCTAGTACTGAACTCCCTGACTGTGATGCAGAAACCTTAATCATTTATGGTCACATTGTTTTCAAAAGTTGTGTCTTTAACACTTTGTTACACCATTTGGTTTTCATATAACATGTTGACTACACTAGGAGATTAGGCCGAGTTCTGGCTATTTGTATGAACAGTAATTCTTTCTTCAGTAAGTTTGTCATTCATTATATGGGGTTAACAGCAGCCATACTTTAGTTGCAAAAACACACGAGATATTATATCTGTCTACTGAATTTTATGCAGCTTTATTCAGTTTAAAATAAATAGTTATCGTGTCACAAAAGGAGAGAAATTGCAGTGAATCATAAGTAAGCATGTTTTCCTTGTGTGCTAGTTTACTTAAATGATAATTCAGCTGCTGTTGTACAATAGCTGGATATAAAACTTGGCTGATTCAGCAATAATACATTCATCTGATAATTCGCTGAGTGATTTCATCTATGAATAAATTCTGTGATAATGTCTCATAGAATATTTATAGATCCCCAAAACACAAAGGCTAAATTGAATCATGGCATTGTACTCCACAAAGAAAACATCCCTACTGCAAAACTCATATTCAATATTGCTATAACATAAATTTAACAGTTGTTTTACACATTTTAAAATGACTCACAAAGCAAGAAATGTGGTTTAGAAAGACTATCATAATCCCATTACACCATTAATAACCCACTGACATGACAAGTGTGCTGGAATTGTCATAATCATCATTTATAAACATCAGCAGAATCATTTCAAAACTACTCACTAAACTTTTCTTATTAACAACTGTAGTTTACAATTTTCATTAAAAGTTATATGATGGAAAGCACAATTGGCATGGGACACATAAATACGTTTACCTTTGCCATATACATAACATTTATGTCAATACTAAATATTGCTATTTTCAATATCCATTGCAATTTACAGCCTGAAGAATCTTACTGAATACTAATACCTCTTTTTCTACAGAGAAACACTCCCACTTTATTATGTCAAAAACATGAAAATTGATTTAATAAGATGGACCCAACATCACACATTGGTTCATTTTGATTCAACCAAGTGCAAACTACATATTATATATAGTCTGTTTTTTTTCTGTGTTTTATATTTATCAAAATAAATGTGTAGTAATGCAAGAAGCAAAAAAGAGTGATAACCATTAGCATAATTAAAGCATTTTCACAAGATAATAAATAACTCTACTCTCCATTTTTATGTTTATAAAAGAAGGAATCAAATGCATTGCATAACAGCAATAACTCACAGAAGTGGAATGTGGGTTAGTATGATATTTATTCCTGTCTAGGTAGATCATTTAGTCACTTGGGCTTCATCCTTGTGACCAGTCCGTATACTACAAGACAAAATTACATAATGACCTGTATGGTTGCCATAGATTTTTGCTATAATGCAATTCATGTATAACTCTGGTGCAATAATTGTGGATACTGTTCCTATTTCCTGAAAGACAACAGCTTCCTGAGGTAGTTATTTTTGTGCACTATTTATCTGCATGGATTTTGTAGCATAGAAATGCTATGCATGTGATATATTTTTAGTCATAGTTCCCAGTGTTATTTAAAATGCCTTTAAGCAGCAAGAAGCAGAATCATTTAATGTATGCACCATATTTTCCAATAACATCTGAAAAGGTTTTACTGGAAATGTTCACCCGGACTGCCACAACTTGCTGTGAGGGAAATGTAGTTTGTTGTTGCTTTCTTGTATTGCTTCATTGCTGTCTTCTGTTCTGCATACTGCGATTTATTTTCTTTATACTGTTTTATTTGTATTCTGCTTTTAAATGCATATTTAAACTAGGAAAGAGACCGGAGCTGTGTCTCTTGTGAGTCACATAGAAATTAAATGTTTCCTCACCCTCTCACCCTGGTGTTGTTTTTTAAATTCAACTGATTTTCTAGTCGCCTGCCCCTTATGTTAATTTGACCACATATCTCCGCTCTCTAATTTCATCGGCTATTGTGAGTAAGCACGCAATTATCATTTTATGGAATCACTGTCCTTCAGCTATTTAAATTTATTGGCCATCCCACTGTATCCAATAGAAACAAAATACAAAGTTCCATCCCCTTTCCAATCTATCTGGCCCTTTTAAAATTAGTGACTCTCCACTTAGATAACCAATGCTTACATTACCCCCTCTTTCATATCTAACTGCTAAGTGCACACTGCAGCTCTTAGGATATTAACCCATTTTTCCATCTTACCTTTAAATTCTACAACATCTGCTTCAAGACCACCAATAATTAGATAGCCACATTCTGCTTTTCTTGGGACTAGTGCCTCTGTTTTGCTCCTGGGAGAGAAGGATCATATGGATATTATTTCCTGGAGACTGCTGGTCACTGGAAAGCCTAATAATTGCTACATAGGTGCCAACTTGTAATGTGTGCTTATATTTTTCTCCTGGTGAGAGAAGGAGTAGAATGCATTGATTCCTGACTTTTTTTGATTGGGCAGTGGGTATCTGTGTTTGACCTTCCTGACTGGGCTAGTTGCAATTCAAGGTATCACATTATCTGGGACAAAGCTGTTGATCACCAAAGAGCATGTGGCCTGCTTCTCATCTTGGGATCAGTGGTGTTGTTTAGCTTTTAATGAGAAAAGAAGCAAAGGAGTATTGTATCCCAGCAGCATGAAGCCGGGTGAGACCTGCACTATTATAGCTAGGCAATAGCCATTCAGGTGACTGTCCTCCTTTCATCATTCTTGACAAGCTAATTCTTTCTTTTCAGTAAGTACTTCTTGAATTACTGCTATCTAACCCAACTTCAGAATATCTGCCTAAATACTTCATCCATAAATCATTAGAGTCCACTTAATAGTTTCCCCTCATGTGTTTGATAGTGCCCTGTTTAGATGCAGACACTTTTAATTGACACTTTTCCTGTGAAAGCACCACTAAAATTTCACCAATGCCTAGTTGCATGAGATAACTAGTTTGCAGTGACAAGCACTGCCCGAGTTGCATACCAGATGCTCCTGACATTACTTTATATTCTCACATCAACTGTCTAATCAGTAAAAAAGGGTCTGTTGCAATGCATGTGAACTTTTCCACTATTTATTTTTATTTATTTATTTAACATTTGTTTATCGGGAAAGTTTGACTTGGAACAAAGCCAATTTTCAGTGGAGGCCCAGGAAGAAATGCTCCAAACGCATGTCTTTGTAATGTGGGAGGAAACTGGAGTACCCGGAGAAAACCCACATGAATGCAAAGAGGAAATGCAGACTCTGCACAGAAGCCACTCCAGCTGAGAATGAACTGGATAACCTCTTGCTGTGAGGTGACAATGCTACTGCTGCACCCACTGCATATTTCTGTTAGTAACTTGGTGAATATGGGCACCCTGAGGCAATGTAGAAATTGCCTCATGTTTATTGATAACCAGTTAATTTTCAAACAAATTGATATGGTATGTGACACGTGTATTTGCATGATGTCACTGGAGGCAAAGCTCTCACATAAATCACTCCTAATGTCAATTAGGTTGTCAGTAGTACACACACTCTGCACCCATCACACACATTACAAAGCAGACACATAGACCCACATATACTGAGACACTTAAATGTAACTTTCCTAAACCCCTTAGACCTCCTAGACAAAATACACATAACAAATACCCTCAGCAGCCTCAAATGCACTTTTTCAAAACAACACTCACATCAACACGTAACAGCCACATTTCACAGAGCCTCTACTTCTAAGTCCATATAAAAAGCCACCATGCAATTCAACATTCTGGTCATTGGAAGACTCCATTGTGAGACACACTGATGTCCCTCTAACCAGGCTGAGTAAGGGGAAAGCCACAGCAGTTGCTTATCAGGGGTCAAATTCACTCAGGGCATTGGACCAAAAGTACCAGTATGACTCAGCCATAGTCAATGTAGGTGTTAATGACCTGAGAAGTACCTCCCTAGATTATATGAAGAAAATCATCATGGAGCTCTCAGAATATGTGTCCCAGGCTGGTATGAGCTTAGCAATGAGCAGCATTTTACCATCTCCAAGGATGATGCCACAATATGAACAAACAAAATGGCTGACTTTAATAATTGGCTTGGTTTCTGGTGTTATTCTAAGGGGTTGCAATGTTTGTCAGCATGGAAGGAGATGGTCAACAGACTATGCTGCTTTGCTGAGGATGGTCTGCACCTCTCTTCTCTTACTCTTTTGAATATTGGCTGAGACATTTTCCTCCCCATTGTGTCTTTTTTAGACAAAAGAAATCTAAAGATGTTGCTGTTCAGTGCTAGGAGTCTAATAAAAAAAAACTCCACTCCCTAGAAACTCTCCTCACCCTTAAGAATGCTGATTTCTGTGTCATCATTAAGACATGTTTAGAGCCATGTAGAACAAACCAACAATGCAGGGTTATAATGCCTTCCACATATTAAAGACCATCTACTACACAGAGAGGGGCTAAAAGTGGAGGTGTCTTAATTTATATAAAAAATAAATATACCTCAAGGGTGGTCAAATAGGACAATGCACTTGAGCTTTTCCACATTCTAATCACCATAAGTAAAGTCCTATACAAATTTCTTGCAAGCTATAGCACCCCCCCCATGACTCAGGAATCCCAAAACATGTATTTAAACTTATTGGAAAATTCACCATCCAACCCAATATCATATTCATGGGTGACTTTAATTATCCCACTATTAACTGGGAATCATATCCAACATGAAACATACAGGCACAGGGATTCCTGGATTTTGTAAACACAAACTCCCTGGGCCAGAGTGTCAGTACACCCACCAGGTTTTCAGCCATACTGGATCTGCTCCTCGCTAATACTAGAGAGTGCTGCACACCCCCTAGTGTAATGCCTTCTCTGGTAAGGTCAGATGACAAAATGGTTTCCTTTAAAATAAAAATAAAATACGGAACCAGAATATTCAGGAACCGCTCTAAAGCTACTGTCTTACTATTAAGTGATAACCTGGAAAAAATTCAAGCCCCCATAAACCATGAGAACACTGCTGACTATGTGGAACTGTTCACAGAGCCATATACAGGCATGCTAATAGCTGTACAGATGCAGCTGTACCCACCAGGAAGAAGTACAGAACAAACCTAGAAACAAGCCACCCTGGTGGAATCACAACATCAGTAGGCTTTTTAACAGAAGTAAGAAAATCATGGCAAAAATTAGGAGTTGTAGCATCCAGCAGGATGAAAGCACTCTTATCAAACAAAACAAACAACTCAAAGGACAAATAAAGTCTGCCAACACCAAATATTAGATAAATTTGGCCTCCCAGGCCATTGACAACTACAAGACATTCTTTGACTATGTCCACAACTTCAAAGGCAATACAGAATTATGTGCAGAACTCATTGTTAATGAAGCCACATATACTGACCCAGAAAATATAGCAAACCTACTGGCCAACAAAATTAGCTCCAAATTTACCCCTCTCTCCCCCCTCATCTTTCCCTCACAAAATACCATCAAATATAACTTCCCCCTGCTATCACTAGGGAACAAATCCTTAATACTCTCTCTAAGGCCAGGGACACTGCATCAATTGGCCCAGACAACAACCCAGGATGCCTTCAAAATAGCATGAAACATGACCTATCCGTCCCTCTGGAATTACTATTTAACTAGAGCCTCCAAACAAGCTTAGTGCTTCATGAATGGAGAACAGCAACAGTCATCTCTCTGCACAAAGGGTGACCGTCTATAGACCCTGGAAACTATAGACTCCTAAGTCTCATTAGTATCATATGTAAAGCCATGGAAATAATTATCAAGAAAATTATCAATAATGACATAGGAATGCTCCAGACACTGATCTAACCTAAATAGGAAAGAAAAAGAGATCTGATATGGTGCAATATTTATGCAAAGGAGAAAGCTAAATTAATCAACAGAAAAATGCCAGCTCCAAAGATATCCAAAGAGAAATACAGGCAAAAGCATCCAGATATGAAAAAAATCACAATAAGAAACATAAGATCACAAAGAGGGAACAATGTACAGAAATTAGTAAAGTAGAAGTAAAAAAAAATAGAAGATTAAGTTATGGACTACTTGCAAAGTGAAGAATGTAGTGCAGAAAGTCTAACACAGGTTACATCCCAGCATGATGAAACAATGATTCCCCAAAGTAAGGAGAAACAGGAGGAGAAGGAGACATCTAAAGAAGAAATATGGACATGGGGAAGATAAAGAGATTTAATATGGTGCAATATGTATGCAAAGGAGAAAACAAAACTAATTAATACAAAAAGAGCAAGGATATGTGCAAAGAAATACAGGCAGAGGGATCCAGATATGAAAAATTTTGCAATACAAAAAATAAGAAAACAAGGAGTAAAAGTAGAAAACAGGTTTAGTAATGGAGAAGTTAAATAAATAGAAACTGAGGTTATGGATTACCTGCGAAGTGAAGCATTCAGTGCAGAAAATCTAACTCAGATAACATCAGAGCAGGATAGAGCAATGGATCCAAAATTAAGGAGAAACCAGTGGAGCAGGAAACATCTGATAAGTTGCCATATGAAGATACTTTGGAGCCTTTCATAGGAAACCAGTACAAATGTTCAGTTGAAATTGCACAATAAGAGAATGAACAGGAAAATCTAGCATCTCTGAAGCACTCAGTGTTGTGGAGTGATAGGCCAGTGAGCTCCCATATGAAAGAGCAACAGCTGACACAGGATGAAACGGAAGAGAATGTGACACAGGAAGATGCTCTGGAAGTTTCTATTGAATGCCCAAAGGAAGTGGAAAACAAATAATGTGCCCTCAATTTAGAAGAAAACAATTTAAGAGAAGAGTTGCTTGATTTAATAGAAACTGACAGACGTATTAATGTCAATGAAAGAAATAGACTACAGAAATTCAGTGAAACCGAAAATGTTAGACATTTGATAAAACAAATGAACACAGTAATTAGGACTGCCCATACAGATTCATGCAACATTACAGACGCAAATGGGATATATTAGTGTGCAGCTAAGTTAATAAAAGATAACGTCTTACCACAAAAACATGGGGTGGTAAGAGAAAGGAAAAATTGAAAGCTATCATGGAAGTACGGAATAAAAAAAATATAAAGCAATTAATACAAGAGGTGTTACTGTTAGAAGAGTATAGAGGAGGGCTGGAGAGTCGATTATGGTGCCAAGTTTGCAGTCATCTGCAAACTTGGTCAGCCACAGTCCTTCTGTGTTGGCCTGTACCTCTGAAAAATATACACCGAACAAGAGAGGTCCCAGGACTGAGCCTTGTGGGATGCCACTTGTAACTGGTTTGGAGCCTGACATGGCTCCAACAATTCTAACCATGTGGGTTCTGTCCTTGAGCCAGTTTGCAACCCATCTAGTGACATAGGGGTTCATATTTAAGCTGGTGAGCTTATCTATAATGCCAGAGTGGGGTATTGTATCGAAGGCTTTTGCGAGGTCCAGGTAGGCTGTGTGGACCACCTTCCCCTCATCAATGGCCTTGGTGACTGTTTCAAAGAAATCAATCAGGTATAAGAGGCAGGATCTGCCCTTAACAAAGCCGAACTGGGTAGGATCCAGTGTCTGTAGGTCCCCAATATAATTATTTATAAGGTCCATGATGATCCTTTCCATAGCTTTGCAGACCAAGCTAGTCAGGCTTATGGGGCGATAGTTTCCAGGATCCATTGAGGCACCACCTTTGTGGAGAGGGACCACCGTTGCTGTATGCCACTCTTTGTGTACATATCCTGTAGTAAGGCTGAGACTGAACAGTAGTTTTATGTTTGGGTTTAGCTCTTCTTGGAGTTCATGTAGGACGCAGCCCGGGACACCGTCTGTCCCATTGATGCTGTGTTTTTTGCTTTGGAGCTCTTACCTGAGCATCTGAGATGTCAGGGGGGGCAGCACTCTGCTGGGATAGATATTTGCCCTTTTGGTGGGGAGGGGGGGAGAAGTGTGCGCTGAACCTGTCAGCTAGGATGTTGGTGATGTCTGTGGGTTTGGTGTATTTTTTGTCATTTTGGACTAATTCTGAGCATATCTGGGAATTCCCACCCAGGTTCCTAACATAACTAAAGAAAGCCTTGTGATTATCCTTAGTGTCCTGTGCAATTTTTCTCTCGAAGCTGGCCTTAGGCGATTTTATGAGTGCCCGTAGTTTTTTGCTAATACTGATCAGAGATGCCTTCCCTTTTTGGGATTTTGCTCTATCATGTAGTAGCTTCCTCCATCTATTGTATAGTTTGTTTATGGCTGGGGTCCACCAGACAGGAGGTCTGCCTTTGGAGGATTGGGTCTTGGTTTTATTTGGGATTACATGATCCATGCATTCCTGAAGGTGTTCATAGAATGCGTTTATAAAGGATTCTGCGGTCTGGGCAGTATTTTCCACAGGCCCGGGGGCTTTGAAGGATTCCACCTCAGTTTTGAGGAGTGTGAAATTTGCTTTAGAGAAGTTTTTCACTGTGGTTTTCTGGGCAGGGGGTGGGGTCGGGATGTGAATATCCAGTGAGATTAGTTTATGGTCTGATCTTACCAGTGAGGGATACACTTCTGGTCTGGAGCATAGAGTCCCCATGTTGGTGATGATCAAGTCCAGTATGTTTTCCCCTCTTGTGGGAGTGGTAACAAGTTGTTCCATAGCATTTGAGTTTATAAATTCTAGGAACCTTTGGGCTAGGGTGTTGGAGCTAGAGTAATGTTCCTAGTCTATGTTTGGGTAGTTGAAGTCGCCCAATACAATGGTGTTTGGAGAGACCTTCATATTTTCCAGTGTTCTCAGGAAGGCCGAGTGGAGTTCCTGGGTTTGGGAGGGTGGTCTGTAGCAGGCTATAAACTGGAAGGCAGTTTTACCCATTGTTAGTTGCACATGAATAGTCTCTGATGCTTCGTGCTGTGCCACCAACCTGGAGGTGTGGGTATCTTTGACGAATATTGATACTCCCCCTCCTTTTATGGTTTGGTCCAAGTTTTGGGGCCGAAAAGCATGGTATGAGGTATAACCTGGTAGTGCTGGGGTGCTCTCGGGAGCCTTGAACCAGGTTTCTGTTACTGCACAGATATCGATGTTCTCCATACTAAGGAGAGTTTCGAGTGCATGCTTCTTGAGGTTTAGATTTCTGGCATTAAGTAGCATTACTCTTAGTTTCTTATCCCTTGTGATACCTATGGAGGTGGGTTTGGCTTTTGAGCCTTGCCTAAAAAAGGCACTATGGGGGTAGCAAGAGCCTTTGCCAATATCCGAAAGCCCAGGGGTGATAGGTGCAAGCCGTCCCTAGCGAAGCATCGTGGCTTGTTGAGCATGTCATCCCAGGCTGACAGACATTGGATCCCCTTTGAATGACAACAATACTTAAGCCAATTGTTGAAATTGATCATCTTGTCTTCATATTGTGACATCATTCTTGGTTAAGGTAAGATGCTACTCAAGGTCAGGGTCATACCAGCCTGGGCTACATGCTCAGAGAGCTCCTCTATGTCTCTTTTCATGTAGTCCAGGGAGGTACATCTCAGGTCATTCACACCAGCATGGACAATGACTGAGTCATATTTGTACTTGCCTTGGAGTGACATGAGTGCTTGTGTTATGTGGTGGATCCTAGCGCCCGACAGGCAGCTCACCGTGACCTTCTCCTTGTTCAGCCTGGTGAACGGGACATCAGTGTGCCTGATGATAGAGTCACCTATTACAAGTGTATCAGGTGTGTTGTTTAGCCTTAAGGGCTGTGACTGTTCGGCACACTGGCTTTGTGAGCTATGTGTTGCATGTGTTTTGTTTTGGGGTAGCGGTTGCTTGGGTGTCTGCTTTGGAGGTCTCTGCTGCTTAGGCAGATTTTTATTTAGAGCCTCTGAGTATGTTTTTGTGTGTTTATGTGATTGGTTTGCTGTCGTGGTAGGTCTATGTGAGATTGGAATTGTAGTGAGTGTGGTTTCCTTTTCCTCCTGACTGGTTACGCGAGTACTGAGTTGAGAGAGCTTAGCCTCCAGTTTGGCTATATGGTTGCATCTCTCACATGTGTTGGAATTTGTTGTGAGGAGGAGAGGGTTGTCTGTGTACATGAGGCAGTTTTAACATTGCCTCAAGATTCCCAGATTCACCAGCTGGACCGGAGAGGAGATTGACAACTGACCTTTGGACATGCTAGAATATTATTGGGAATTCCTTTATAATTGAAAAAAAAAGGGCCAATGGGGAACAAGGTACTCAAGGGGAGTTTGTGAGGGTGTAATGCTTTTAATTTTTTAGCGCTGACCTATATAATTGCTTTAGTGAGCAAGTGCCAGGTAACTTAAATGCAATGTGCTACAGGTAACTTAAATGCAAAAACGACAAACAGTAATTTTCATTCAAGTGAAACAAGGAAATAAATACAGTAAGCAATGCAGATATCACTAGGGATCCACAGAAGCGCTGAAAAGCCATGTTTTAGGTGGAATTAGTGTTTCAGGGAAATAACAAGTAAACAAACAACAAGCATATAAACAAAGCTAGATTCAGCAGGCCTGGATCTAGTCTATGCTACAGCAAACAAGGTGTACCAATTTCAGCAAGAAACAGTTCAAATATGCAGGCACTATAAGCCTTTAACCAGAAATTCCCAGCTCAGAAGGGCAGAGTCCAGCCTCTCCTCCCACAAGAGTGCAGACCACGAACCTTCTTAATGTAAAATAACTGGCCTGAAGCCCAAGTGCTTAAACCAGAACTAATACACTTTTAGAATAACAGACACTGAGCCCTCAATCAGCAGTTCCCAACTTAGAAGAATGTAAGCTACCTTTCCTGCCACAACAGTGCAGGCCACAAACCTTCCTAATGTAAAACAACTGGTCTGAAGCCCAAGTGCTTAATCCAAAAGACTTAGAATATATATATACACACATATATATATATATATATATATATATATATATATATATATATATATATATATATATATATATATATATATATATATATATATATATATATATATATATATTCATGCATATGTATTTATATGTAAAATTCTACACATTTACATTTTTATATATGTATACTAAATAATCCTACCTTGGTTTGCGGATTTACTTTGGAGCTGACTGGTTAGAGAAGTTTTATTTGAATTTATATTTTATTTGTTATCACTGTTTTTCACTGTTTGTAGGTAGGAAGGGCTCGCTTGTTAACAAGATTTACTTTGATTCATATTTTGTTGTTTTACCTTTAATTTTACTGTCAGTTGTTACAAAGGGATAGGTTTTAGACAGGCAAGCTCTAGCCACCCCAAGGGTCCTAGACAGCTATAAATCCACACAGACTGCAGAGAGGAAATTTCTGAGCATATCTAAACAATCCTACCTTGATTTGTGATTTATTGATCTTTACTGTTAAATGAAGCATGACTGCAAGTGATAGAAAGCAGAAGCTACTGCCTTTGAGAGCGACTTTACAACTCTTTTCTGGCTTGCAGAACTTGTATGGTCAGAACAACTTTACTGTACTTACTTTAGCATTTTGTTATATATTGTTCATGTAATTTTTTTTCTCATAGAAGTTGATTTATGTTCTCTTTGAATTCTGTGGTTACTGAGTTTGATTATTCTTTTTTTTTATAATATTTTATTCATTTGAAACACAATATGGATTCCTTAAATGAGTATGCAATTAGCGATTTGCTAATGCACAAATATCTTGTACATTGTACTAAATGCTATGCATATTTAAAGGTAACATCTGATCTGTGTTCCTCAAATCAAAGACTGGATGATTTGCTTAAAATTGTTAGAAGTAAACCTAGACTTAATGATGATGATTGCACTTGTGCAATTGGCATGGCTTAGAGAACAGTTGTTTCATATATTAATGACTGGACTGGTGAAATAAATAATATTAGGCAAAGAAAAAAATAGAACAAATTTAGGAAATGATGTGTATATTGTCTGCAAAGATCATTCATCTCCTATGAAACAAGATGATGCCCCTAACAACTTTTGAATTCTGGATGCAAGTATTCAGCAATCTGAAGATCCGTTTTCTTTTTTTTTTTTTTTTTAATAAGGAAACAAAAAAGAAAGAAAGGAAGAAGTTTACAACAAATAATAAGAAAGAAAAAGAAACTGATTAATGACTGAAAGAGAATATGTGCTAAAAAGGACACTGCTTTGGTATATAACATACAGGTTACGGGGAATGATAATATTTTTCTGTCTGAAAACCTTTAGTTATCATTCAGGTATCATTTTTCCAAAAGAGAAGGTAAAAAAAAAGAGGCAAGGGGCAGGTAAAAAGGAAGAAATAAAAACTGAATGTGGAAGGATCGGAGAACATTAGTGTAAGAAAAAAAAGAGAAAAACAAATGTTGATTACATATTTCAAGCTGTGGATTTACAATACCAGCTGGATGAGACTTTAATACACAAGGAAAACAATAAGATTAATAAGTCTAATGGTGATGAAGATCTATCTTTCATAACAATTGATAGAACAGATATTACTGTATTAGAAGCTGAAGATTCATCAGAGCTGGTGAAGAAAGATATTCTTGTAATCAGAGATTCAATTATTAGAGGAACTGATACTTATATCTGCAGAGAAGATAATGAACATCAAATAGTGTTATGCTTGCCAGGAGCAAAAATAAAAGATGCGAGACTAGCCTTGGAACACCTTAATGTAAAGAAGTATGGATCCGTTTTTATTCATGTCAGCACAAATTATGTCATCTGCAAGGATTCCCTGACTGTTAGTAGGGAATTGACAGCTATCTTAGATAGTAAGCTTCACCTACAGAAAGGAGAGTCAGGTTACTGTGAATGAAAAGATTTTTGGGGTAAATACCTACATGAAAAAAAAAATGTCCTGTTTTAAAAAATGGAAATGTGTAGAGCATCCAAGCTTAGTTTTGGGAAAACATGTGTTCAGATAGGATTGTGTACATTTGTCAAGATCAGGGAAGAGAATTTTTGCAGCAGATATTTTGCAATATTTGACAAACACAGGCCAAGTCAAAAATTTAACAGTTCACAGATAGCAACATTTGATGCAGCTATGATAGCTGTTAATGCCAGGAGCATTAATAATAAAGCTTTTTAGTGGAAATTTTGCTATGTTCCCAGAAAATTGATGTTGTTATTATTTGTGAGACATGGTTAAAGAACAAGGACTGGAAATGAGTCCTGTCAGAGTATAAATGTTTTTACTGTAACAGACATTCTGACAAAAATCAGTTGGAGGTTTTATGATAGGGATTAAAGATAGTCAAGAAACCTCTGGTTATTACATGTTCAGTGATAACACCAATAGTATAAACTGAAATATTTGTGTGTATGTATGTATGTATGGATTTGTTTTACTCATATGTATACATTTGCATTTATACACAAAAGCATGTCTGCAGAGAAACATGCCATATTTCTATACGGATGCATTTCTGTTTACTGCAATATTTATGGTTACTTATACATTTTGGATTACATATAGATACATATTTGCACTAACATATGCATTTGCTGTTGTATTTAGCAACACTTAGGCAATATTTATCCTGCATTTTTTTAAAACCTACTTTAACAATGATTTAAGAATAAAATGTTAAAATACTTACTTAAGAACTTTAGCCTTCTCACCCTAACCTGATCAGCACACTTGACCAGCTGGTCAGGTCTGCACCTTTGCAGATCATCGTACCTGTGGCTACACTAGAGCCCAGAGAGGATGACAGGTGTTCACCCAACTCTTGCCTTATGTTAGCCATTTTCCATACTGTGAAGGTACTGTTCATTTGATTCTGTCCAGGTACGACTCATGCAAGGGGTAGACCATTATGGTCTTCTTATTGGACTAGCCTGGAACTCAGCAAAGTGCCTTCACAGGTGCTGCCATCATTCAAACTGCCAATACTAATGTGATGAACATAAGTACAGGGCTGTGGCTCACAGGGTGGGGACCACACCCTCTAGGGTGTGACATCATCATAACCAAACACAATTGCCATGTAGGGTCATTAAGTATGGAACTGCTATTACTGGTATCTTTGGTTTTAACAAACTGCTTTGTCACATAGACATGGCAATTTTTTTAAGGAACAATTTTACATTTTTTCTAAGGCAAATGAGAGTCAGTAAATCATTACATTTTCATTTGCTTATATGTGCTTTTGCTTCTGTGCAGTAATGTTTTAACCTTTATTTACACAGCTGACCTCAAGATCATGCATTACTCATTTTTTTGAAAACATGACTTTCTAAGTAGTTCATTAGTAAATAATAAATTATTTTTTTTCTTTTACTTCACTTTATTAATAAATGCTCCAGTTGATGTCACTTTGGTGTAATAGAAGCTACTGAATGTTTTTAGGTGATAGGCTATGTCACAGCATGCTAGATGGGAATGGATTAGGCTTCACAATTATGCAATCTAACTGTTGTTGACTTGATTTTTCCTTTTAGATGCATAGGGTAATTTGAGATATATTAGGTTTGTTCGCATATTCACGAGGCTAGCTTGCCTCAGTACTGGTCAGAATAGCTCGACTGCAGCTACCCAAGGTCTAGTTATATGAATCTGTTAACATATGCACTTACATATTACTGCAGTTCATAGATATAAGCAGAACTCAGCCTAATTTGCATGCAAAATGTGTAAACAAACCTGATTTTCCATAACTAAGTTTAATATTGGCATATTTAGTTGTAATCAGTCAAATTAGGTGGCACAGAGTTTATCAAATAAGATAAAATGGCAGTATAGTTATAAGAGACTGGGAAACAGTATATATCCAATTTATAGAACAGTAATTATTAAGAAAATTGTGTTTTCATTTTATGTTAATGTCAGATGCAGTAGATTCATGTTAATTCTGATGACATGAATGTCATTTAGAAATTTGAAGTCATGACAGTAGTACTGGAAATGTATGGGGAAGTAATACTGATGGCATTGTGAAAGACAAATGTTTGCAGTACTTTTTTGCATTTATAGGCTATGCTATACAATATATTACTACATAATTTCAAGTGAGTAATGTTGAATCTACTGCATCATCATCATCAATGTGCTGTGTCAGGAACAATGTGGGATTTGTGACTGTCACTCGTGAATGAAAAATCATGGCAGTGTAAATATAGAACAATGGTTGGGGAAGGATTTTAATGCTGTTAGCAATGGTACAGGATAGCAATGTTATGATAAGGCCATGCAACACTATTATGCAATTGTGGATGATGCTATACAGGTTAATACAACACAATTTTAACTGGGAGAGTTTGGACTTGCAGTATATGTATATAAATTTGGATGTTGTGTCACCATAGTTCTTTTTGTTCTTTGATCTTTTATTTATTTGTGATGAAAGCAGGCATGCTTTCATTGCTGTGTTGTTTGGCTGATACGTGGATCATGCTTCAATATATTACCTTTCTGTGTTGTTCTAAGTTAATGAATGATACAGCAGCAGGGGTCCAGGAAGACAAAAAATACTTTTCACCAAGAGTAGAACTGCATCCTCATGGCAGTTCTTAGGACATATGGCAAATACCTTTATGGAAAGGGGAACTCAAACAAGCTGAGAGGACAAAGGTCTGGAACCAAGTGGTTATGGATATAAATGTTGTTGGTGGAAGGAACTGCATATTAATACTGTGCAAGAAAAGGGCCTATAATATGGTAACATGTGCAAGGCAGAATACAATGGTCCATAGCTCTACTGATGGGAATACCTTAAAAATGTATTCTTTAACACCAAATGAGGAATACCTCTGCTCCATTTGGGGGAGATGACTATGAACAGATAAGGATGGCACTCATAATCAGAGATGGGGGTGGATACTTGTTATTACCCACATCTGCAGCATTGACAGACACTATGGAAAGCTAATTTGGCCACTATAACATATTTACACAAAGAAATGACTGCTCAGGTGAAATAACTACATACAACACATGACATTTACTATTAACAGGTGAGCCATCTACTTCTGTAGGTAATGACATTTGAACAAAGTGTGCATGGTAAGTGCTCTCCATGCCTCATTATATACCATACAACAGTGTACACCAGTATCTGAGTAGTATTGTACTTAATTAATTCTTTATAGGGTCAGCAGCAGAAATAAACAGTTCCACTATATCAATACATTTAGAAGATACCAGCAGTAAAATGTCTCATGATGATAATTAGTTATTTATGAGACAACCTGAAGAAGATAGCACCCAGTTGCCAACTTTAATAATGGGTTCACAGAGCCCACAACATGTAAATACATCTGCAGGAAGTTACAATGGATCACAAAGTCAAGTACATGGTGATAGTACAGTAAAGGTGGCTGTCAGTTTAACTTATTCAAATCTTAGGTTTCTAATACAATGATGGGAATAGACCCCATTCCTAATTCAGGATATGATTAAAGTTCATGAAATTAGTATTGTTTCAATCTTTGATGTCAGTCATAAGTACTCTTTGCAGCACCTGCAATATCCCCAGAACTGACTCCTTTTGTAGTTCATAAGGAGTTGCATGTATTGGTAGTATATCAAAATATGACTGTAGATTATTTTTATTAGACCCATTTTTTATACTACTTGGGGCTGTCTTGGTATCTTTCTTCCACATTTCTCCATGTACCTCAACACCAGTGTCTCCAGACCCACAGGAACATCTGGATGATGAAAATGCTTCAGAAATACTTCAGAGACAGCAGACTGGCATCTTTACAAAGGGGGTGAAGATGTGTCACAGCTGCCTCAGGAAAACATAAAACATTGGCTGCGCGGCAGCAAATGTGCTGTGATATTGTTAAGGCTCAAATGTGCTGTGACATTGTTAAGGCTCAGTGTACCAAATATGCGGACATTGTTAAGGCTCAGTGTACCAAATGTGCTATGACATTGTTAAGGGTCAGTGTACCAAATATGCTGTGACATTGGTAAGGCTCAGTGTATCAAATATGCTGTGACATTGTTAAGGCTCAGTGTACCAAATGTGCTGTGACATTGTACAGGCTCAGTATACCAAATATGCTGTGACATTGTTAAGGCTCAGTTGATCGAATATGCTGTGACATTGTTAAGGCTCAGTGTACCAAATGTGCTGTGACATTGTTAAGGCTCAGTGTATCGAATATGCTGTGACATTGTTAAGGCTCAGTGTACCAAATGTGCTGTGACATTGTTAAGGCTCAGTGTGCCAAATGTGCTGTGACATTCTTAAGCTCAGTGTAGCAAATGTGCTGTGACATTGTAAAGGCTCAGTGTACCAAATATGCTGTGACATTGTTAAGGCTCAGTGCACCAAATGTGCTATGACATTGTTTAGGCTCAGTTTGCTGCCACAGAGTCAGCTAGAAATGGTCAGAGTACTAGCAGGTATACCTGAACATTTCTAGCACTACATCAGAATGGTAGAGAGTAGGAATAATGCCATGATCACACACGAAGCATCCATGTCCATCTCCATTTGTACACTAGTGAAGACTTTCCAGACTAAAATTGGAATCAGCATTGGAAGGAGAAGATGAGGGGGTACTATCTGGACAAGTAGGGACAAATCATATTGTACTACAAGTGCTTCTCAAGATATGCGGACATTGTTAAGGCTCAGTGAACCAAATGTGCTGTGAAATTGTTAAGGGTCAGTGTACCAAATATGCTGTGACATTGTTAAGGCTCAGTGTGTCAAATATGCTGTGACATTGTTAAGGCTCAGTGTAATAAAATTCATGCAGGACAGATCAGCATTCATCTACACATAGCAGAACCTCTCATTCGAGGTCTGAGTTGCACGATTCTGTGACATCACTGTCTGTAGAATCACCTACACCATGTAGTTCACGTCATTGCACCAAGTCACCATCCAGCACACATGACAGCCAGCTCCTCAAGATGATATGCACCATCACCAGCCATATTTTTAGAAGACATTGTCTATGACACATTTGATCTTCTCCTGCTATGACTCAGGTTAGATGTTTCAAGTACTTGAATATGAAATGTAGCATTTCACTGCTATGGCATCCAATTCATTGAATGTTTAACTTCAAAGGCATTAAAAAAAAATATATATATATATATATATATATATATATATATATATATATATATATATATACATACACACATATGCAAAATACAACAGTGGATGTAAGACAGTATTAAAAGCTTTAAATGTTTATCCATTTCTGTAACACTTACAATAAAAGAAAATAAACTGGAAATTAAGGTGAAGTACATGACATGAAAATTGCAATGTTTAACACCATTAAAGGACCCATCCATTATCGTGTTTCAAGTGAGAGATGGTAAAGCTGACAATTACACAATTACACAGAACATAAAACAAATGATGCACACTATTAACAGCTGATGGCATATGAATCCTGCCATCAGCACTATCAAAGTTACCACCTCACCCTCAGCACTGCACAGATGATGAATGATGTTTCTGAAGACATAGGTTGGAGTATATAAGATACTGAATTGATCTGATGTGCAGTACCTTAACAGACAACATTTTTCTAATTTCTCACCTCTGAAGCCAAGCTTACTCTCTCTCTCTCTTATTTACCTTCTACCCAGTCTAATGTATAGCTCTCAAATTCTTACAAATCTCAACTCATCACTCCTGACCAAACTTGACCCTGCCTACGACAAGATAGCTAGATTTGCTGCTCAACAAACCTACAAATCCCATCACTGTCTCTTTCTAAAGCACCTAAACTGGCTTGAATTACCCCACCAGCTTCTCATCTATCAGTTCCAGATTATTCACTCTATCCTATACCAGCCTTCCTACTGTCCAACATTATCTTCTTTCATCTCCCATTGTTCTCCCACCAGACCTCTCCAGAGCTCCATCCAAGACCTGCTACAAATCTATGAACCCAAGACTAAATCTGGATGTGACATGCACAGCTATCACCCCACCATTGCTTGGAACAGGCTCCCACTAGAAATCAGTACTCTCACACATCCTAAACAATTTAAGGCAGCCACCAAAGAGTACTTTAAAAGACACTGGTCTTGCCACTGCACTCTCCCTCCCTAAACATACCCTCCTACCCAAACTACAATCTACTTCCTGCTCTCTACTCATTCTTTCTCCTTAGTTCTCTCCAGTCTTCTTTGGCTAGTCTTTCAACTGTCTTCCAAAACCTATAAAGCTAATGCCTTAGAGAAACATTCAATAGTAGCTGTCTTGCCTAGATGCAGCTAACATTATGACTATACTGGGTTTTTTAACCTCTTATTTCCAAAAACTGTATGCATCTCAATGACATATTATTGTTTTTTATTAGAATATCATGCAAGAACTTTGGTATACTGCTGATTATTGACACTGTTAAACATTGTTTTGCTACTTAATGCACTGTAATAATTTTGTAATACTGCTGCTAATGCTACTGTATAATGATAAGTGTATAATATGATGGAACTTTTCTCCTCGGGCCTTTGCTGAAAAAAGGCTCTTCAGCTCAGCTGGACAAACCCAGCCAACAAATGTAAAATAAATAAATAAATAAATATTATGTCATACTTAAAATCAAAGAAATATCGCTTAATGAAAAACGTGATTCATTTTCTATTCCTGTAAAACGTATGAACTCATATTAAATGAAAGTTTAGGGATTGTTATACATGCAATTTTGTGAAATCAACTACTGAAATAACACTTTGTAATAAGCTACCATTTTAGTACATTCTGTATCT
>NC_056728.1:1733326287-1733351287 GCF_019279795.1 Protopterus annectens
TACACCCTGTATTTTCCATGTGAGGAACCTCTGAAGTCACTCCAGCTATTGTAAGTGCCTAGTCCAGTAGATGGTAAATAGTACATTATACTTAATTATTGGTCTAATGAGGGCTGAGTACAGCAGGACTATAATTTCCTTGGATCTGGATGCCATACCTTTACTTACAAGTGGAGCCACATAGAAGGACTTCCTTACCACTGTGGACACATGGCGGTCAAGGTTCAGGCTACTTTGTATCTGCCTACCTAGATCTCTCATATGGGTGTGCTATTGTTGAACTTTGCAGGGGTATTTGATTGCCAAAAGGGTATAATAATGCAATGTTTCACATTTAATTTTAGGCCATGGTTCTGGCACCAATCATTTGTCTGATCTACACCCTCCTGAAAGATATCTACATCACTGGGGGATTCAGTGATTGCCCCCAGCTTCCAGTCGATGGCAAACTCTGTCATCCAGAGGCCTTCCATATTAGCCTTTACTTAAGAGAAGTGTATTCTGAACAGGAGTGAGGCCAGTACTGGGCCCTGTGGTACACACTAGTAATGGCCTCTTGCTGGATCTGGATTCATCCACTTTAACCACATGTATCCTGTCCATGAGCAAACTGGCTATCCATATGGTGATGTAGAGATTTATGCATAGTTTTGTGAGTTTATTTATAAATATTTGAGTGGGGCATTGCATCAGATGGTCAGGTTGAAGATAGGCAGCATGTACTGTTTTACTCTCCTCCATGGCCGTAGTAACATTTTCAAAGAAATCCACTGGATTCAGTAGGTATTACCTGCCCTTGGCAAAGCTGATCTGGGTCAGGTCCAGTATTTGGAAGTTTTCTATGTCATTATTTATTAGGTTCATGATAATTCTTTTCATGGCCTTACATGTAAGACTAGTCAAATTTATGGGTTTATAATGTCATGGGTCATTTGATGTTCCCCTTTTATGCAAAGGGATGGCAACCTAGTATATTGTCAGGCCCCAGTGAAGCCATGTTTTAGGTTTAGAGAGAGCAGTGGCAACCTGTTCTTTGGTGATAATTGGCAGTGGAGTGGTGGAGGATATTTCTTGGGGAAGAACTCGAGGCGATGGGGAGGTGAAATTTGAGCTGAATTTGTCAGGTATCAGATTTCCTATATCTTCTGGCTGAGTATAGATGATGCCATCTGCAACTAATTCGGCATCTTGTTGGGTGTTACCCTTAAGATTGCAGACATAACTGAAAAATGACTTATGGTTATCCTTTGCTTTGGAGGTTATTTTTATCTCAAAGTATGCTTCTGTGACTTTAGTGCCCTGATTTGCTTGTTTAGAGAATTGGGCTACTTTTTGATCTGTTGTGCACATTACTTCTCAAAAGGATTTTCTTTCTTTTTTGTACAGCCTATTAATAACAGGGCTCCACCCAGGTGGCTTGTTTTTGCAGTTTTACCTGAGCTTATTTTGATCTGGTACTGTTGTTTCTATGCAGTTGTTTGGTCATACAGGGCTTTGTGTATGCCTCTATATAGGTTTCAGTGTTTTCTGGTTTGGAGGAGCTTGTAAACTAGTTATGCAGTCCCTTAACAGGGGCTCATTCTTAAAGTTTTGGGGGTTAGTTGGTGGAGGACTAGTTTTACCTTTATTTCAAGGAAGACTGCTTTGTGATCTGATCTTACCAGTGAGGACCAGGTAAATGCCTACTGCCTCTAGATGAATAATCCCAGTCCTTGTAATGTAAAAGGACAGTAAAAGAGTGTCTAGAGTAAAATGTTACCACAAGCAAACTTTAGTTTAAAGAAAGGCAATAAATAATTCACGATAATAGCAGTATGCATTAAACAGTTTTTAAAAGTGTGATTATTCAATAAAAGTGCTTCATTTGGTAGAAATGAGCCAAGGGCTACTCAATTCATGGATTAGTACTATGCTAACTGCCCTTGAGAGCCATTTTTTGAAGCCTAGCCAATTATCACTTGTGAGACTCAAACCCTGCATCTTGTGTTTGTAAGGCAAACACCTTAACCATTAAGCCACTCTCCTAACACCCAACTGTGCAATAAAGGGATTAAAAACAAGGTAAGCTGATTAATAAGCCCCCCAGCCAATAAAACAACTACATGCAGAAATCTCTAGTATGTTTTCCCAACCTATATAGACCCGGCTACCACCCACTGCCAGTAGACTAAAAATCCACTGTCCTCTTGATGTAAAAACACAGAAAAGAGATTGCTAGAGTCTACAAATACACTACTTAATCCAACAGCTAGCTAGAAAATGAATTCAGAGCAAGTAAATAAGTAAGACAATCAGAGGCAAAATGGACTTTTTTTCAAAATAAGCACAAGGAAAGGTTAATAAATAATTCAAGATATAAACAACAGTGTAGAAACAGAGGAGCTTATGAAGCTCAATTTACAGTAAGGGTGGGCAGCTTAAATTTCCCAGCAAGGAATCACCGACAGTGCTTGTTGTTTTTGCAGGCCTTGAGTTTTATCAAGGCATGCAAAAACCACAATATGATTTTGCAGAATGTTCTTGCAATTCCTTCATATATTTATCCATCTCCTAATAATATTTTTGTTTTTTTCCCACAAATTATGGAAGCTTACAGTCACTAAATAATGGCAGACATTTGTGTCTCAGATTTCATATCCTTCAGGAAAATCCAAGCTAAACCCATTATTCTAACAACTTTCTTGAGATTATGGTCTTAATATTTAGACAGTTGCTAGAATAACTGGTTTAACATTAGCATGTGATGATGGAAGGCTATAAAGTCTGAAACATCTGAAATTAGTTATTGACTGAAGTCCTTACTGATTTACCTATAAGTCAAAAATGTTATCGGAACCAGATCAAACATAAGTGACAAATGCAGGGACATTCTGAAACTTCGGGGACACTTGAAAGGTATGGTGACTTGACAGCAACTATTATCCATACTACTTTTGTCATAAGGATACCACTATGCATCTATATTGTCCTTTCTGGCACCTCTGTTACTGTCAGCATTTCACTGTTTCCACCACACACAGCATCATTAAGCTGTGAATGAACATTAGCTTCTGCAACCATCTCTGCTTGCACAACTACTGTTAGTTCATCTTCAAGGCCAGTGGGGTTGTGCCTTTTCCATTTTGTGATTAGCATTTTAACAGTAGGTCACCGTCACAACACTCTTCATTCAGGGAGCATTGTAAAAGTAGAATAGGTTCATTTTTAAGAATAACAGCATCACTGAATTATTTCTTGAAAATATACGGTCTTCTGCAATTGATTTTTGATAACTGGAATTAAAAACTCTCAGAATTCAAACACACAATAGTTGAGTAACATAGGTGTTCAGTAACAATCTGATACTAACTACCACATATTTCCTTTTTCAGTCACAAGTTCAGCATCATTGCATCTGCTTTTGTGAGATGCAGTTACAGTTGTTTAATCTCTAATCAAATTTCTAAACAGCAAGCAAAAAAGGCAATGAATATTCTGAGAGCTCTTTTATCCACCTTTTTGCCATGGTAGCACTTAGTATTGAGGAATGAGTATACAACTTGACAGGTTGAAGGGAAGTTGTGTAATTAGACATGGCAAACTAGTTTGATGCAGGAATTTTGTATAATGTATAGATAAGCGACGTGACAAAGCTGCATACTAGGTATGTAGAAAATAGGATGGATAGCAAATAAGATGCATTTCCCATAGAAACCAAGATGTTATCTTTCTTTGTAAACAGTAAAAGCCCTACAAGCGAGCGCTTTACTCAAGTCTGGAGTTGTATTTTTAAAACACTGACAGAAGAGAAGCAGTTTATTAATACCTAGTAAAAATTATGCATAGCTTACTACAAAAGTAATAAAAGTGATAACCTTCAAATGTATAATATGCATAACTCTGAAGAAAGAGGATGGCGAACTTTCATAGAAACTTTCTGAACTTCAATCCACATAGTTCAAATCGATGCTATGCTTCAGAAGGACAGATAGTTAAATCTAAGAAAACACATTGAGAAGATACGCAGTGAAAATCTCATTGGAGAGTGAAGAAAATATCATTATATAGAAATGGTGATGACTATTTTAAATTGCTTTTCTGTAAAGCCCGACAGAATTCAAAAATGTGTCATTAAAAACTAAGGCAGCTTTTGTGAATGATGGGAAAAAGCTATGGTGTCAGGTAGAAACCATAGCTTATACAAGAGGTAATTCATTAGGAAAGCATAGGCGTTTGATGTTCAATCCATTTAAATTTTTCTGTCTGAATTATGCTTTTCTCAATATCCACAGGAGGCCTTAGGCTTTCTAACCAACAAAAGAATGGGCAATAACTATCTAAAGACTTGTGCCCAGCCTCCTCTGTGTGGGGAATGCATGGCCAGATTGGCTTGCAGGTAGATTTGCATTCCAGGGACAATGAACACTGGTTCCCATGTGACTTTCCAAAGATAGGAGAATACAAAATAGACAATAGTGCTAGAATCCCCATATATCTAGAAGTATGCCTAAAGGAGAGTTGTGCACTATTTTCCTGTGGGCTGGGACTTGCTCCAGTAAATTTATACACAAAGTCTGAGTAAACAAAACCATACCTATTAACTGTCCAGAATTTTACAGAATGAGCAGACTTTTGCTTAATATTTTTGAACTGTTCTTCATAGAATTTCTGGTTTTCTTGCCAATCATTGAGGATCTAAGTCACTAAATAATAACATTTGAGTTGCAGACTTCATACCTTTTAGAAAATGCATGCTGACACAACACTTTTATTCAAGCAACTTTCTAAGGTTATCAGAGCAATATTTAAAATGTATCTTTTGGGTATTTGTCTCCTATTACTTTTGGCTTAGTCCAGATTTCCTGTGCTAAGCGACTGAAAGATGGGTGTATGAGAGGTTGGAAAAGGAGATAATTCAGAGACAAGCTGCACCCACAGAAAGTCACCACAAATCCTAAATCATTTTCCATTATCAAGGTAGACTGACAGATGTCTGGCCATCTAAGAGATCAGGTCCAGGCCTTTCTAAAAGCCCTTAGTCCTTATACAGAACATAGATGGTGTAACACTTAACCTAATTTGCATGAGTCACTGTTGGTAGATTGTGAAAATAGCAATAAACAATTTAGGCACACTGGTGAATGATAATTGTGGGGGACAGGCTCTCCTGTTGGTAGGGTTATATAATACTTTTGAGTCATTAAATAAAAAAGTCTGTGGGCCATCCTGTCAGAAGTTCCTGACTAATGGGACTTACATGTGTTTTGCAGGCTTTTTGTCCCTCAGTGGAACAGTGGTGGGTATTGTTTCCTCTTTTGGCAGACTATGAGCTTTAGATTGCCTCTGTCAGCTGCAGATCAGGATTGCTGCATGCCTTCATAAATTCTCCTGCATTCATATGGTTTCTTATGTTACTTGTTATGACAACAAGCTTTGGGATTTTGGAGTTCCCCTAGTGTAAGGAAATGTGTTTATGAGGGATACATTTGTGTATTGTTTGTTAATCACTAATTGAGGGGTAGTTCATGCACTTTTTATAGCTGTTATCTATAGTTCTCAGGGAGACAACATGAAGCATTATTGTTGATCATGATTATTTCCTTCAATGTGAGAGGTTTAGGCACTCCTAAACTTGTTGGTCAAGATTATTTCCTTCAATTTTAGAGGCTTACACTCTCCTTGAAAGAAAGATATGGCTTTGGTCTTCTTGAGAGGACTGAGGTCCAATATGGCCCTTTTCCATGCAGGAAAATCCAGGATGAGCTACATTTGTTGAGAATAAGTGCTTAGCTTAAAACGTAGCAGTTAAAGGAGCACTGGCTCCTGTTTAATCATTTCTAAAAAGGTAGAGACCTGAATTATTGAGGAATGTAAAAAGGGAGTTATGCTATCTGTGGAAACAACCCTATAGTGCAAAATCCAACAAGATGCCTGCCAATATAAAGATACGTTTGAAATATAAGGTGGATATGATTAGCACTAAATATCACCTCCTTTCTTTATATAAGATAATTCACACAATATGTGCAGCAGTATCCAAATGTAGTAATATATTGTCCCATTGCCAGGTACGGATGTCTGTGCACAACTCTATTTTGTTGATTCAGACTTTATCTGGTTCTTGTAATTATTCTACTGCTATGATTGTTTCTTTTGAGAACTTTTGCTTAAAGCTGTACTCTAAAGGGGCAGATCAGGGTATGGCTAATGGACGTGGTTAAGCTTGATTGACCTCAGTGAGTCTATGTGATGTCACAGCTGGCACAGTGACAATGGGAAATAATGGGAGGCCTGTTTTGCATGACAACAACTGGAGTAATGTCAGATTCAGAGCTCGGTTTATATGGGCTACCCTTGACATCTTATAATGAAATTTTACAGGATATCATGGAAAGTCTGAGAGGCATGTATGTAGAGACAATGGAGAATGAAAGATTTAATGTGGGGTCCATGTAAAGTCTGACTGTAGGTCTTCCTATACTTGGGAAGAATGCTATGCAAGTGGGCAATTACTGTCTTATTTCATTAATAAATTCTGATATGGAGATATGAATGCAGCTAAATGTGGAAAGTAGGTTGAAGTCACTTTTTTATGGCCTAATAGGATTAACACAGATGGAAAAGCAGAAATGCCCTAAAATACTTAGGGACATGTTGAATGTCGTGTCTAACCACAACATGCTGCTGTCAAAGGGAGACCACATCTTAAGAGTTTAATAAAGCTTTCAGTAGTTTGAAATGGAGTTATTTGTTTGAGACTCTGTGATTGATAGGATTTGGCCATGGTTTTATCATCATTAATGCCCTCTATAGTCTACTCTTTCTGAACAGGGTATATATGAATCAGCTTGCATCCTTCTCTTTCCATCTGAATTGTGAAAAAAGGCAAGAATGTCTCCTTTCCCTTGTTCTTTTCTTATTAAAGCTGGAAGTTCTGAACAGGTTTTTAAATTCACCCAGCTGTGTCACATCTGGGCACTGTGGGGACCTTTGAGTCACAGAGCAAATATGTTGTTTTTAGAAAGATGACTATGTGACATTAAGCCAGATCTGTGTGACACTCTACACAGGTTTACAGAGGTCTTATACAGGTTTAGAAAGAGAGAGCGATAACAGGTATAAGTAATAAGGAAAACTACCCTTATATTCTAGGGTCGGGTCAGGTGCCATCGGCTGCCATACAAGGTAGCCAGGGAAATGTGGGTAATTTATCTGAGATTTGTGATAAAGTAGGATCATTACTCAGATACGTAAGTATGACTTTATGTAGTAAATTGCCTTCTCTACATCTGACATGTCCATGGAATTTAACAATTATGGCCTTACAGCATATTCCAGTGCCTTACTCATCGTGTTACATGAAGTTATTCCAATGGAATATGATTATATCAGTTTAGGGTGAAATGTTCTAGGATGCAACACTCCTTGACACCTGCTATGCAGAAAGAGGGATACCTGGGTCTGCAAAATATAGGATCTTGTCAGTTAGTGTCATCTGTGCTGAACCTTTGGCTGGTGACTTCATTAAAGGGTATGCTTCCTATATGAGCTTTCTTAGGAAGTCAAGAATATTCGAAATTTGGGGATGGTATCACCAATGCTGCCTTATTGGCAGAGTCAGTTTGTCTTGGCTGATTCTATATGCACACTAGGGTAATGCATGCTGATTGGGAGCCTTAAAGGGAATTAATCCACAGGACAGTAAATGCAATAGTGAGAGTGGGAGACTAAAGACATACAGTTGGTGTTGAATATTACAGTGCCAGTTACCATAGCAATAGAAGGGCTTACAGTGCTACATAAAAAGTATGGGCTATTGCTGACTGACATTTGGAAGTATATGCAGCTCAGGCATCATGTTGAGTATAGTAGAAAAACAGATGCATATCCATGAGGTAAACTCGATGATCTACAGCTGTGGAATGTGATTTATATTAGACTAGGCAATATATTCGGAATGAATAGCTGCATAAGTAGGAAGGGAGAGTCTGATGTTAGACTGGCTATTATAGCTCCAAAGTTCCTCCAGGAAATTATATTGGGCCTAGCTACTTTAATTTCATATAAAGTGTTCAACCCTCTGCAGGGTTTGATTGAAAGATGATGAAAAGGAAAAGAGGTTTCATCTCCTTGTGGGTTATTTCAGCTAGTATTCCAAGACATTTGAGGAAGTTGCCCACATATAAACATTGTTCTTTTGCTTATTTCAAATAAGCAGTCAAGAGGAAATAAATGCATGAAGGCTTACATCAGAGAGAGCTGGCTGCCCTCTCAGACTGCTGCAGATGTACATCTTCATTGCTCTTGGCCTCCATTAGCTGGGACACAGGGGTCATTTTATGTTCAAACGAATATGTTCTTAGAGAAGCATGTCTACACTGACTTGTATTTCATGGGATCTTCCTTTCTCGGGCTTAGATTAAACAAAGCACAATCATGATCATCTGTACTGGCAATATAATTTTACATTATGTAACAGTGAAAAAACTGCTGACTACTCTCCAAGTGGAGTTACTATGTACAGATCTTGCCAATAAAATCATTTTGATGGGGTAATTTAATAAGTTGATGTGAGTAAGTGTGCCAAATAGATGCAGTTCCTAATTTTGTGGCGTGCATAAACATAATGATATCTCTTGTGAGTACAGGAATTTCTAGCGTTTCCTGGTCTCTTATTCATGTGCCATGTTTCATGTTTAATTTATTTACATTTCTTCAGTGATACGTATGGGACCATATGTTACTACTTGTTTTGCTTAACATGTTCATCTTGATATATGGCTTGGTTATGTACATTTCCTCTGTTTCTACCATGTATTGAGATATGACCAATCATTTATTTCATGTGGAGTCTTAAGACATCTGATTCAATGTCAAAATCAAATAGAAATATAGCAGTGGCAACCTTAATAGGATACCCTGATTGTGAAAGAACAGATAGACAAGAATACCACAGCTAGACAATTTAGCAGAGTTTCAAATGTGCTATTTTTGAAAATTAATTTGCAAGGGCTAACTTCTTACATAAATCATTATATCTTCCTTAGATGGATTAGAAACTAGGAATTAGGTGTCAAAAAAGGTAATTAACTTCATATACAAGCCTGGCTAATAACATTATGATACATGATACCTTGGTCTTCTCTATAAATTAGTGGTACTTTATTTGCATATGATATAACTCCAGTGTTCAAAGACCTTAATTTAAAAAAAAAAAAAATCTATCACTGCTGATTAAAGGCCTTAGTGCTTAAATATCATTTGTCTCTGCAGTTTAAATGCCTTAATACTTAAACCATTTCTTCTTACTTACTTGCATTCAGCCGAGATCGATCCCTTGTTACCCAGTGACGAATAAGATCTATAACTGAAAGTGCCAGGGAACATATTTGCTCATTCTGGCTGCTTTGAGAACTGAAATATTTACAAGTCTTGACTCAATGTTAGTTTTACTTGAATCCATGCATTGTTTTATCCCTCATTAGTCAGTAGCTTAGCTTCTCATGGGAAATATTTTTTTACTTTACAGTCTCTTTCAGGATCTGTAGAGTGTCTCATATATTATACTTTTAGCTGAAATAAAAAGCTGTTTGATATCTGCTTACTTGTTTATTAATCTCCCAGATTCAATGGGTTATGTTCTAATTAACATCTGTAATAGAAAGAGGTAACTCACTAAATCATCTCCTTACATTAATTCGTCATCTTTTGGTAACTTCCCTACATTAATCACATATTGTATGTTCTGCAGCATGGAATGCTTTTTGTGACTGGTAACATATGACAATATCCTTGCATCAGTTATATTGCTGCACTATATCCTTTGCTATAAATATGTCATGCGCATTAAGTCAATGGCCATGATTTACTTGAAAAGACATTAAAACAAGCATTAAGTATTTTACACATTGGTTTCCTATCACCAGGCACTGATGACCAATTAATATTACTCAGTCATCTGAATCATATATAAGAGGTACTGGTGCTTTATGCCACAAGGAATTTCTCATCAACAGGCAATGAAAGAGCTATAACACTAGATAGAGGCATGCAAATTGCAGTGTAAACATAATAAGGCTCAACACATATAACTTTGTACTACATGCCAGGATGACATTAAAGCATTTTGTTTTTGTGCCTTCAATTCTTATAGCAGTTTTAAAAAGTACATCTATTGACATATAATATGTTTAAGACATGGATGCATTAGGGAAATACTTAACAATACCAAATATTTTTTTCTTTTGTGTCCACTATGTCCATCACTCTGAGAGTTAGTGCCAAAACAAAAGAAAGAATATAAGACAAAAGATCAGATGAGTAAGCAAGAAATGTGGAAAATGCATAAATATAGTTGCAAGTATAGAAAACTTCTAGAAGAAACTTGTGTTGATCAGGATTGAACACAGGAATGGTTAAGGAGAGGCAAATTCAAATCAAAAGATGAAAGGTTAATATTTGTTGCCCAAGATAGTGGGCTACACACACATTTGTTTACAAAGTCCAATGAACATGTGGGAGAAACCGACAAATGTAGGTTTTGTAAAACAGAACTGAAACAGTCGCACATGTCATTGCTGGTTGGGACATACTAATGGCAAAAGGACTGTATACTGATGGTACTGATGTAGCCGAAAAACACTGGAAACATGAACCACAAAGCATCATAGAAAATGATAAGAAAATGATAAAGTCTACATCACATGGGATCACCCATTACCAACAGTTCAAAAGATAGATGCGAGAAAAACAGATATAGTGGTCCAAGAAAAGAAGACAAAAGTAGCATTGATCATTGAAATCATTATATCCAGTGACTACAGTGTCTTGCATACAGAGAGACACTAAGTCATAAAATATTAGGATTTGCATGCAGAAATGAGAGCAACGTGGAAGAAAGATACCCAGACATTTCCAATAGTAGTAGGAGCAATGGGTCTTAGAAAAAAGAATATAGAGTCGTATTTAGATATGTTACAAATACATGTAACTCCATATGAATTGCAGAAGGACTCATTACTGGGTATATTACGGATGCAGGAAATACTTCTACATGCCACACCTCATCACAAAAGGTTTCTCATCCAGAAAAAAAGAAGTCATTGTTCCCCTCTACTCATCACTCATTAGACCCATTATAGAGTACAACGCCCCATTTGGTATGTACCTCACAAGACATCTACAACACCTGGAAAGGCCAGAGAAATACCTGACAAAGAGGATTACTGGCCTCAAACAGATGCCCTATGCAGACCATCTCAAAAAACTCCAGCTTTACTCCGTTGCATATCGCCTACTCAGAGATGATCTCTGCCTAACATACAAAACTATGTCAAACCCAGAGCTGTTGGACATGCTCCACTTAAAGAAATCTCAATCCCTCGGAGCTACATGCTCTAGAGACCTAAACCTTGTCACCACAATAAACAGAACATGCCGGAGGGATAGATTCCTGTCCCAAAGACTTCCCATACTCTGGAATAAACTACCTATCTATATCAAACAAAGCTCCTCATTAGCACTCTTCAAGAAAAATCTTGATGATTGGATGGGAAATAGGAAATTCATCCCGGGGATCACTTCTGTGGCTCTGCTCGACAGTGGCACAGGAAAATAATTTTCTTGGGTGGCAAAAGCCAGGGAACCTTTTCGGCTTTGCTTGTATAGGCCCCAGGGCCGATAGCCTAGTACCTACCTATGAACCTATGAACCTATGCCACAAAGAGCACTTCTGGCTGACATCAAAAATTGAAACAATTCTAATTTCATGAACTTTAATCGTACTTTGACTTAGGAATGGGGTCCATTCATGTCATGGTAATAGAAACCCAAAAGACTTGGACAAATTAAAAAAAAGGCAGTCAGTGCAGAGGATTGTTTAGCAGGTAAAACAGAGGAGAGCTATGGCTATTATGAGCTTCTTCCCGTACTCTGGGTTTATTTACCTCAATTGGCATTTACCTACTCTGTGATTTTTGAGCAAGTCACTTAACATCAGACAGTGCTGTTGGGGTATTCAGCCGGGCTGCTTAGTGGTCTGGACTGCATACCTAGTAACTACCTAGCAACTTCACCACTCTTTACGACACACTATTCTTATCAATAGTCAATGTACTGGCTTCCTTCTTAGAGATAAAAGGGGCATGTACATCAATGTATCCAAAAGAGTTTGTCGTAGTGGTTCATAGGTTCATAGGTAGGTACTAGGCTATCTGCCTGAAGGCATTTATAAGCCTAGCCAGAATGTGTTGGCTTTCACCACCCCCTTAGATTAGTTCCCTGTGCCTCTGTCCAGCAGAGCCACTGAAGTGATCCCCGGGGTAAACTTTCTGTTTCCCATCCACTCGTCAAGGTTTCTCTTGAAGAGTGTTAATGAGGATCTCTGCCTAATGTAGATTGGAATCTTGTTCCAAAGCATGGGAAGTCTCTGGGACAGGAATCTATCCCTCCAGCACGTCCTATTTATTGTTGTGGTGAAGTTTAAATCCCTAGAGTGTGTGGCTCAAGGGGATATGGTTTTCTTTAGGTGGGGCATGTCCTTCAATTCTGAGTTGGACATGGCCTTGTATGTCAGGCAGAGATCACCTCTGAGTAGGCGGTATGCAACTGAGTACAGCTGGAGTTTCTTCAGTCGAGCTGCATAGGGCATCTGTTTGAGGCCAGTGATCCTCTTGGTGAGGTACTTTTGTGGTCTTTCCAGCTGTTGCAGGTGTCTTGTAAGGTACATCCCAAATGGGGCATTGTACTCTATGCTGCGTCTGATGAGTGATTAGTAGAGGGTCACAATGACCTCTTTTGATCTGGATGCAAACCATTTTGTGATTAGGTGGGCCACATAGAAGGATTTTCTAGCCACTTCGGCAATGTGATTATCAAAGGAGAAATTACTGTCTACTTGGGTCCCCAGATCCCTTATTACATCTTCCGTATTTAGGGGACTACCACCTATGTGGTAGTTTGTGCGTACTTTGTTTTTTCCAAAGGGGATGACTCTGCACTTTTTGGCATTTAGCTTGAGGCCATGATTTTGGTACTAGGTATCCGTCTCAGTGAGACCCTTTTGGAGGATGTCTGTGCCAGCTGGAGAGTCAATTATAGCCCTTAGTTTGCAGTTGTCTGTGAACTTGGTCAGCCATAGTCCTCCTGTGCTTGCCTGTACCTCTGAGAAGTATATGCCGAACAGGAGGGGTCCTAGGACTGTGCCCTGGGGAACATCACTTGTAACTGGTTTAGAGTCGGACCTAGCTCCCGCAACTCTCACCATGTGAGTTCTGTCCATAAGCCAGTTGGCAACCCATCTTGTGACATAGGGGTTTATGTTCAGGCTGGTGAGCTTAAATATAATACCAGAATGGGGAATGGTGTCAAAGGCCTTTGCGAGGTCTAGGTAGACTGTGTGTACCACCTTTCCCTCATCTATAGCCTTGGTAACTATCTCAAAGAAGTCCACCAGGTTTAGGAAGCATGATCTGCCCTTAACAAAGCTGAAATGGCTAGGGTCCACTGTTTGAAAGTTCCTAATGTCTCTGTTAATGAGTTCCATGATGATGCACTCCATAGCCTTGCAGACCAAGCTAGTCAGGCTTATAGGGTGATAGTTCCTGGGGTCTGCTGCGGCTCCACCTTTGTGGAGTGGAATAACCTTTGCTATGGGTATGTAGCCTATGGAGAGGCTGAGTTTGAACAGTGTGTTTCGGTGAGGGGTTAGTTCATCTTTGAGCTCATGTAGGACGCAGCCTGGGACACTGTCCAGTCCCATTGATACTGTGTTTTTGGCTTTGGAGAGGGCTGTTTTAACCTGAGTGTCTGTGATTTCAATGGCTCTACATTCTTCTGGTACGGTTATGGGCCCTTTTGGGGGTGAAGTTTGCACTGAACCTGTCTGCCAGGATGTTGGCGATATCAGTCGGTTCAGTGTATTTTGTGCCATTCTGCACTAACTTCAAGCAGATCTGAGCATTGCCACTTAGATTCTTGACATAGCTAAAGAATGCCTTGTGGTTATCTTTGGAGTCCTTGGCAAATTTTCTTTCGAAGCTAGCCTTGGTTGATTTTATGAGGGAGCGTAGTTTCTTGCTGATACTGATCAGGGATGTCTTCCCTTCTTGGGATTTTACTCTTTTCTGTACTAGTTTCCTCCTTCTGTTGTATAGCTTGTTTATGACAGGGGTTCACCAGACTGGTTTCCTTTTCTTGGAGAAGTGAGTCTTGTTTTTCTTGGGATAACATGATCCATGCATTCTTGTAGGTGCCCGTAGAATGCATTAGTAAAGGATTTTGAAGCTTGGACAGCATTATCCTTTAGCATGGGGGCTTTGAAACTTTCCATCTCAGTCTTAAGTAACATGAAGTTTGCTTTTGAAAAGTTTTTCACAGTGGTTTCTTTGACCAGGGGTGAGGCGGAATGTGGATATCCAGAGTGATTTGTTTATGGTCAGATCTAACCAGCGAGGGGTTGACCTCTGGTGTGGAACACTGGTCACCCATGTTGGTGATGACCAGGTCCAATATGTTGTCACCTCTGGTGGGAGTGTTGACCAGTTGATTGAGGGCGTATGAGTTTATAAATTCTAGGAAATGTTGGGCAAGGGAGTTAGTACTTGAGTAGTTCTCCCAATTAATGTCTGGGTAATTGAAATCACCCAATATTAGGGTGTTTAGTAGGACCTTTATACTTCCCAGTGTTTCCAGAAATGTGGAATGGAGGTCCTGTGACATGGTGGGTGATATGTAGCAAGCTACAATTTGAATTGCAGTTTTGCCCGTTGTTAGTTGCACGTGGATGATCTCTGAAGCATTGTGCTGTGCCATTAACTGGAAGTGTGGGTATCCTAGATGAATATGGATACACCCCCAACTTTTGTATTTCGGTTTGGGTTCTATGGCTGAAATGTATGGTATGAGTTGTAGCCTGGTAGTGCTGGGGTGCTCTCTTGAGCCTTAAACCAGGTTTTTGTTACTGCACATATATCAATTTTCTCCATACTGAGGAGTGCCTCGAACGCGTGCATTTTGAGGTTTAGACTTCTGGCATCGAGTAGCATTACCCTACAGTTTTTTGTTACTTGTATTATTTACAGCAGTGGGTTTGCCTTTTGAGCCTTGCCTAAAAAAGGCACTATGGGGGTGGCAACAGCCTTGGCCAGTATTCAAAAGCCTAAGGGTGACAAGCGCAAGCCATCTTTAGCAAAGCAGCATGGCTTGTCGAGCATGTCATCCCAGGCAGACAGACAATGGATCCCCTTTGAATGACACCAGAAGCTTAGCCAATTGTTGAAATTGATAATTATTTCTTTATACCGTGATATCATTCTTAGTGAAGGCAGGATGCTACTCAGGGTCAGGGTCATACCAGCCTGGGCTATGTGATCAGAGAGCTCTTCCATGTCTCTTTTCAAGTAGTCCAGGGAGGTACAGCTCAGGTCATTCACACCAACATGGACAATGACAGAGTCATATTTGTACTTGTTCTGGAGTGACCTGAGTGCTTGTGTTATGTGGTGGATCCTGGCACCAAACAGGCAGCTAACAGTAACCTTCTCCTTGTTCAGTCTAGTGAGTGGGATGTTAGTGTGCCTGACTATAGAGTCACTTATTACTGGTGTGTTGGATATGTTATTTTGCCTTAAGGGCTGTGATTGCATGGCACATTGGTTTTATGAAGTATGTGTTTCATGGTTTGTGTTGGGGAGTGGAGGTTGCTTGGATGTCTGTTTTGGAGGTCTCTGTTGCTTTTGCAGATTTTTATTTAGAGCCTCCTAGTATGTTTTTATGTATTTATGTGTGTTTTTTGCCAGTGCTGGTTTAATGGGTCTATGTGAGACTGGTGGTGTGATGCAAGTATTTCCCTTCTCCTTTTGACTGTCTGATCCAGTCTTGGGTTGAGAGAGCTTAGCCTCCAGTTTGGCTGTATAATTGCATCTCTTGCATGTATTAGTGTTTGGTGATAGGAGGAGAGGGTTGTCTGTGTACATGAGGCAGTTGTAGCATTGCCTCAAAATACCCAGATTCACCAGTTGGACTAGAGAGTACATCTGAAACTGCCCTTTGGACATGCCTGGATAGATACAGTGAACTGTTCTACTGATTGGCTGGTAAGGTTGAATAGAGAGCCTTGTCCTTCTGTACAGTATTGAGGGGTGTAGTGCTAGGGTTTATAAGTGCTTGCTATGAGTTTTGAGCAAGTGTTGGGCTGAGAAATGAATAGTTTGAGTGCTTAAGTTGAAAGTCTGTCTAGTTCCAAGGGAAAAATTGAAGAAGAGACTTTGTGGAGCTGGAAATAGTTATACCCTAGCTTACTGGTGCTGCCTGGTGCGCAAAACTGGGCAAATGCAGTTTTTATAACAGGCAAATGAAAAAGATAGAAATTAGCCCAAAATGGCCAATAAACTACTAATGTCTGGGCTGATACCACTCCTGCAGGGACAGATAGGCAGCTCAAAGCTCACCTCTCTCACAGGTGAACAGAGAAACTTCCTTCTATCCAAGTAAGGTACTATGGGCAAACACAGAGACTTGTAACACAGCCCTGAATTCAGCACTAACCTGAAAACTGGACTATACTAGCTTAGAAAGGTGGGAAACAAATATATATATATATATATATATATATATATATATATTTTTTTTTAAAGCAGATACAATAAAAAAAAACACTTTAAATGCACAGAAAATGATACTTATTGTTATATATCTCAGATCAGAGTTGTAGTCAATGCCCCTAGTAATAACATAAGAATTAACACAAATACATTAAAAGCAGATGAATAAAGTGCAATGTTTATATATATATATATATATATATATATATATATATATATATATATATATATAAAACAATATAAAACGAACAAGCTGATTTAAACAAGTTACCCAATTAACCAGAAAAAAGCTCAAAACTGAGCCCTGTTCCAGCAGTTTTCAATTAGACAAGTTCTAACTGCACACTCCTGACACCAGGGGGCAGGAGTACCTTCTCCAAAAAAAGATGGCCTAGATCAGTGCTCAAGTTATACAAACAAAGATAGATTCAGCAGGCCTATATCTGGTCTATGCTACAGCAACAAGGCACACCAATTTCAGAAAGAAACATTCAAATAAGCAGGCACAATAAGCCTGTGACCAGAAATTCCCAGCTCAGAGGGGTAGAATCCAGCCTCTCCTCCCACAAGAGTGCAGACCACAAACCTTCTTAATGTAGAATAACTGGCCTAAAGCCCAAGTGCTTAAACCAAAAGACTTAGAATAACAGTTACAATTTAATCATGCTACTACTAAGCAGTAATAAATGCAGCAGAATAAATAAAATTGAGTACTTTTAAGAAGAGGCAAAAGCAAAATAAAGTAGGAGGAAACACAAATACAGTAAAAGCAGATGAATAAAGTGCAATGTTTTTGTTAGTAAAGTGCAAGGAGATAGGAAGGAAGAACCTAAGTGGGTTGGCCTTCTCAAATCTTCTCTCTGTATTAAGTAGAGTGAACACGCGACTCAGAATATGATTTCACTGTACTCGGTTAAGTGAGCAAATGAGATGGACCCAGGAGGGGTGTTCAAATACAGAGTTACAGGAGGGAGGGGCAATTCCAGAGCCACCAACGCTAACACCAAGATAAGAACAGGGAGGCTGGGTGGGGAACTAACTGCAGAAAGACACACAGCACACTATTCAGTGAAACAATTAGGTAATAGAAAAAATAAAATACAGTACTTTTAAAATTGCAACTTTGCACTTAACAGAAGAATAAAACCCAGTACTGCAAGTTTGCACTTAACTTCAGCTTCAGCCAACCAAGTCACTCAGAAATTGAGCATAAAATGAATTCTCAAACTTTGTGGCTAGCACTTAAAGTACAGAGGAAACCCTCTAGGCTAACAGTTAAATATCAGATAACAAAGAAGTGAGAAGACCACAACCCCCTTTTACAGCAGAGAGACACACAGCACACTATTCAGTGAAACAATTAGGTAACAGAAACAAATAAAATACAGTACTTTTAAAACTCCAAGTTTGTACTTAAAAGAACAAACCACAGTACTGCAAGTTTGTACTTAACTTCAGCTTCTAATGCAGGTGATTATAGCCAACCAAGTCACTCAGAAATTGAGCATAAAATTAATTCTCAAACTTTGTGGCTAGCACTTAAAGTACAGAAGAAACATTCTAGGCTAACAGTTAAATATCAGATAAAATAGTGAGAAGACCACAACCCCCTTTTACAGCAGAGAGACACACATCACACTATTCAGTGAAACAATTAGGTAACAGAAAAAATAAAATACAGTATGTGTAGATTGTTTTATTTATTCTTGTGCCATCAATCAGCAAAAACTCTGTCACATATTTTCATGAATTCTTTTACTGCCTAGGCATTCAGACAGTAATTATTTAAAAGTTGCACAATATACTGTCTGTCCCATGTAATAAGTCACTGTAGTTCACTTTTCATGCTTTGCTGATCAGCTAGTAAACCAAACATGTTTTTTTCTGAATTTATAAAATGTTTACTACAGTATATATCATGCCTATATCAGACAGATAAACTTAACTGTCACATGCCATTGTATAACGTGATGCAACAGTGGACTCCAATATGTTTAAGTTCTCACAAACTGGTAAGAATTATTAAGCTACTTTTCATTTGTTAAGTGGATCCTACTGCCTTAAAACCCACAGCGCAATATCTACAGTCACTTTTAATCAGAAAACTTTCCTACTTGTGGTATTTTATGTATTTTATATTTAAATCCATTTGAATTAAGCAGAGGAATTTAACTATAGTAACTATAACTAACTTAACTATAGTAGCAACGTTTTCTGATTAAAAGTGACTGCATATGCTGTGCCCTGGGGTTTGTGGCAGTAAGATTCACTACTGTTAATTTACCATGACTAGTGGCTCCACATTTTTGAAAACATTATTTTTTTACAGAATTCAGTAACTAGGATCAAGAATATAGTAATCTGAAATATCTGAGTAAAAAAAAAGAAAGAATTAACTCCACAGATCTCGTGTCTGGATGCCTTCCATCTGTCAATGAAACATTGATCTCTTTTCAGAATGCAAACCCTTAAAACTCAGATAACACTGAGAAGGAGTTGTTGAAGATGTAAAGGATTTAAAAATAGATTCTGTCACTTGGAGGCCCAGCTTGATAAAAGTGTAATCATTGTTACAATAAATACTATTTGCGAACTTGGTAAAAAAAAAAAAAGACTATAGTAATCTTTAAAAACAGGCTACTACAGTGGTCGCCAATTTTTGGCAGCATTATAATTATACCTTTTCCTGGATTTCTGGTCCACTTTTTCCAAGATAATTTCATATTTCTGTCAGAATGGTGCAAATCAGTGCAATGTATCACAGTTCTTTGTAAGCTGCAGCAAACTGCTTTCTGTATTTAATTTGAAAAGCAATGTATCTGTCACATTTATTACTGCATTACACTATTTAACTACTGTAAAAAGTACAATTGTAGTTAAAGTTTACAGAATGATTGATTGATAGAGTAGTTTACAACCTGTATCTGAAATATGTACATACTTTACAGTGATAGCATGCATGCATGGCAAGGAGGGGTACATTGCAGTTTCCACTCTACACATCCATGTTCTTTGGATTGTAGCAGACTGAATGAAATTGGTCCACCTCTCTTGCCTCTTGTACCCATAACTCACTCTCCATTGAATATATCATAATAACTCATCCCCCAAATAACTCCACCTTAAATCACTTAAACATATAAATTGCCAGCAAGAAAATAACTGAGCTCCATTCCTGGATGGTACAACTTGCTGCAGACATTCTTGTCCTCACTGAAGCACGGCTCTAGCAAAACATTAAAGACCTGAAATTGCTCCACAGGGAATGATGTGTTTCAGAAAGACAGCACAGTTAAAACAGGGGAGGCGTGACTATCATGTACCTGACTTCATACATATTAAACAATGCCCCATGATATTCCTAAACTCATTACTACACTTCATCAAACCTTATGAAATCTCTCTGTCTCATAGGTATATGTATACCTTCCACAACAACACCTTTATACTAGAAAACAAACAGCAAACTAGAAACCATCGTACTCTGTGATGTCAGGTTTAATTGGTCAACCATTAACACTTCATGTTGCAATCATTCACTAAACCATTACAGCTTTACACAATTTATTGAAGACCAAACCTACTTTAACAAAATCTCCCATTCTTTTTAACCCTTAACTGGATCATTACTACCCATCCATCCATCTCAAAAATGTCCAACCTGGTACACCACCAGATAACATTAGTGACCATCACTCAACATATGTTTTAAAAATTATAATAAGAACCCATCTGTTTCCTGTCATAACACAGTCTGCAAGCTAACAAATTCCAACATCAACATGTTCATAAATGCACTCAAACAAATTAACCATCATCTAAAACATCTCTTGCTAAATGAAGCAACATAAACCTTTAACAGAATTTTCAGAGATATTCTAAATGCCCAAGCCCTCTTAAGAAGAAAATGCATTAAAACAAACTCCCTCGCATCTCAATTAACTCAGAACACAAATCAGCTAATGAGGAAAAGAGATAGAGCCTGGAAGCAATGGCACCAAATCCAGATACTGCAGTCCTTCAAATAGTGCAGAACTCTACACAATCAAGTCAAAGTATTGGAAAAGGTAAATAAAATACTGTTTTACCTTACAAAATGACCATAAATCAAACCAAAGACCTTCAGGGCATCAGTTAATCTCTCAAACCCTGGCAAACTACCCATCACAAACTTGTGCCCAATACCTCTTGACTATAACATATCCCGCTCTTTTGACTCCTACTTCATCAATGTGGCTGCTTCTCTTCCTTAAAACATCCCCATGAACCCCTTATTCAATTCAAGTCAAATTCAACTCAATTCAATTAAATTTAATTCCAGTGCTACTGACTCCTGCTTTCTTATTACAATCTGTCTCAATGACAATCATCAAAAAATAAATAAAACTCCTTAAGCTTAAACCAACCACTTCAATAGCTGACAATCTTCCATCCAAATTTATTAAACTGGACACAAATGCCCTTGCAATCCCTGTCTTCATACTAATCAATAGGTGCATAACTGAATCCCAAGCTCCCAAAGTCTGGAAGCAAAGGTACATATTACCTCTTCATAAAGGTGGCAAAACTACTGATCTTAGTAACTTCAGGCCAATTGCTATACTGCCTCCTCTATGTTGGCAAGATATTCTGCCTCACATTGACCATAGAACCTTTTAGACCAAAATGCATGTTCTAGCTTCAAGCATGAGTTTTGCCCTAATCATAGCAAAACTGACTTAGTATCTTGTATAAACACTGTCAATCAACATCATAATAAGAACCATTTGTTTTTTACCCCTTTCTTGATCTCAAAAAGGAGTTTGGCACAGTATCTCATTCTAAACTACCCCATATACTCGCCACTCTCAGGCTCTCTACTAACACTATCTGATGGTTCATAAGTAGCAGAATCCCGTGTGTCAAGAGGCGACGTGTAAACTCTTCCTTTCTTTCTTCCTGTTAAAATAGGTGTCCTTCAAGACCCTGTACTGGGTCCATTGTTGTTCAATATATTTGTCAATGATCTACATACTGCTTCTGGCCCATCTTCACATATTTGGTAAGTAGATGACTCCACACTTGTTTGCTAGTCTCCATCCATTAGTGAACTGCAAGCCAAAAACCCAAGAATCATACTCTTTTATTGAATTCTGGCTACAACAACAAGGCCTAATACTCAATGCTAAAATGAGAAAAGTCATGCTCATCCTACCTAGATCGAGTTCTGTGAAACATTTAGATTTTTCCTTATCTCTTCCAACAATATTTTCCTGGGTGTTGTCCAAATACCAAACTACTTAGAGTTACCCTACAAAACAAATTAAAATGTGATCTCCGTTTATCCAGTGTCATAAAAATACAACAAAAGCTAGATGTGGACTCAAAACCTATCTCTCAGAGCAAGCTCATAGTTACAGTTAATGTCTACCCTGTGCCCACTCTACCCTATGCTGCCCATATCTACACTAACCTTAATACTACTTAACAACAAACACTAGAACAATGTTATAAAAACATGGCAAAATTTGTCTCCAATCTCACTAGCAGAACTCACCAGTATAATGCTCTATTTAAAAACAACTGGATGGAATTTCCCAGGTATTTTTAATATAACCAACAGAAGGCAGCCCAATCTCTTCTGCACCAACTATCCAAATGCCCTTCCTTAATCTCACTGATGAAGTGGTACTGTCCCACTAGAGAATTCAATTCTAAAGACAAACACCTTGCTTACCAGGACAATGCCTCAGATGCTCATGGTAAACCATTATACTCAAGCATGTGGCCAAACTCTGGAACCAGTTGGCAGCTGCTCTCAGACAACCTCAAAACACTTTCAGGAAACATCTTCACACTCATCTTCTTAACTCTAAAGTCTGCTCCTGCTCTTCTTCTTCCGGTTAATCAGTTGTTCCCTATACTACTTTTCTTAAACCAAGGAGTTGCTCCTGTGATCAGTAACTGTAAAATTGTATTCTTTTCATAGCTGTTGATGTCAATCCTTAGCACTTTATTTTCTGTAACCTCGATTATGCAGATTAATAATGCAACCCTCCTCCACCCACTTTTATACAAAATCCTCTAGATGTTTACACATTTTATTATGGATCTCGGTCAACATTTAGATCATGGCATCTTTCTCTTCTTGTACTCCTCTTCCCAATCTTCTAAATCTGTGGACACTATCTTATTCCTCTACTGCAATCCTCCCATTATATTACTTTTCTTTCTTTGCAACTACTACTTGTCATATTTATCTGGTCTGTGATAATCTCTTTCTATGTTTTTCTCTCTCTAAATATATTTTTGGAGATTTTATCCATTGGCCTCCTCTGAAAACTGATCTTGCTTGACCCATTTTCAACTTTTTGATAAACCAAATGTAAATGAATAAACAAAGAAACAAACAAACAACTAATTAAATAAATAAATGGTCTTAGTCAAGGCTGAAAGGATTTCAGAATGCCATCTAAAATTCTCATCTAACCAATACTTAGTCAAAAAATATGTTCGGACATTGTTGCCATTACTTCAAAGATATTTAAAGGGAGCAGACCCAAATGTTATTTGAGATCCAGTTTATAGAACTTCATGTAATGTAAGTTTGCCTGCAATTAATGTCATATCTATACCAGTCTTGTTGACAATTTGTCTCATATTTTTTACTCTGGCACCTTTTACTTTTGTCATTCTTTGTTAAGAGTGTCGTGCAAATGATAATTTTGTCTTATTTGATTTTCCCACTTTTGCCTCAGTTATATATTTAAACATCTACTTTATGTCAGATTGCCTTCTTGTGAGATCTTAGGATTTGATTTTGTTCTTTTAGTGCTTATTTGATCTGGGTTTGAATCTGGGTTTTTCATTAAGCATGCCTTTTGACTTAAACTTTGAATCACATAAGCTATTACATTTTCTGCATTCTTCTTCTCATGCAGACACCAATGCAAAAGGCAAAAAAATGAACAAGAGAAACTCTTGCCGTGGGGTGACAATGCTACTCACTCTGTCACTGTACTGTCCTCTAATCTGCGCAGATCAACACAACTTTTCTAAGAACTGAAACATTTATAGATATTGACTAAGGGTCAGTTCTCAGAGAAACCATTGTATGTACTTATCTGGTGTTAATCCGTAGCTTAGCTTCTCCTATAAATGAAAATTCTTCACACTGAATGGTATTTCAGGCGGTAAAGTTAGATTACTTTTAGATTTACCAAAATTGTCTTTCTCATATCTTAGACTGCTAGCTCAATGGCAAGACTTGCCTTATTTCCAGTTAATTGTTGTCTTAATTATCCACCCTTTAATGACAGTTTATGTTAAACTCTGTAAGAATAACAGGCAAATTATTAATTAACCTCATTAGATTAACTGGTCATCCATAAGTATCCTCCTTGAACTAATCACATAATGTTTTTTTTTGTGCAACACAAATACCCATTGAGACTGTGAGGTGGCCAGGCCAGCTAGCTGGAATTTTGTAAATAATTCTATGTCATTTGTGAATATTAATATGATTCGTATGCTGGTCTTACAAATGTAAGATAACTATATCTTATATGGATATTAAACTACTAGTGCAGAAGTGTGTGTTGAAGTGTATGTTATGTACTGAGCTTCAAGAATGTAACCACAGTGTACCATACTGGAAAAGAACAGAAATGTATATAAACTACAGTTGCAACATACAGAGTTAACTTGCGAACCCTCATGAAAATAAGTTGAAAAGTTAAGTGTGTCTCATGATGGAGTTTCCAATGACTAGAATGTTGGATTGTGTGGTAGCTTGCCTTATGGGTTTAGAGGTAGAGGTTCCATGAGATGTAGCTCTATGTGTTGATATGGGTGTTGTTCTGAAAGAGTGCATTTGGAGCTGCTGAGGGTATTTGTTATATGTACTTCATTTTGGAGGTCTTTGTGGTTTAGGAAGGTTACATGTAAGTGGCTCAGCATATGTGTGTTGATATGTCTGCTTTGAATTGTGCTTGATGGGTGCAGCATGTGTACTACTGACAACCTTATTGACATTAGGAATACTTTTATGTGAGAGCTTTGCCTCAACTGACATTGTGTAAATACATCTCTCACATACTGTATCAGTTTGTTTGAGAATTAACTGGTTATCAGTAAACATAAAGCAATTTCTACATTGCCTCAGGATGGCCATATTCACCAAGATGGTAACGGAGACAGTAGGAAAGTTCATATCCATAGCAACAGACCCTTTTTTATTGATTAGGCAGTTGGAGTGAGAATATCAATCACTGTCAGGAGTATCTAGTTTGCAACTATGTGGACAGTGCTTGTCACTGCAAACTAGTTGTCCTTTGTGCAACTTGGTACAGGAGAAATTTTAATTGTGGTTTTACAAGAAAAAATATCATTCAAGGTGTCTGACTGTGCAGAGCACTGCCAAACACTTGAGGGGAAACTAA